>NW_026865114.1:0-216355 GCF_026571515.1 Ruditapes philippinarum
AAATAAAAAAACGTCACAAACGTAACCATGTAACAATGAAAACGAAGCGACAGTAAAGAAATGTCATAAAACGTAACCATGTAACAATGGAAACGAGGGCTACAGTAACAAAGTCACAAACGTAACCATGTAACAATGAAAAAGAGTCTACAGTAAGGAAACGTCACAAGCGTATCCGCGTTACAGTGAAAACGAGGCATAATAGTAAGGAAACGTCACAAAACGTACTGCGTTACAGGAAAACGAGGCTACAGTAAGGAAACGTCAAAAACGTATCCGCGTTACAGTGAAAACGAAACAACAGTAAGGAAACGTCAACAAACGTATCCGCTATACAGTGAAAACGAGGCTACAGAAGGAAACGTCACAAACGTATCCGCGTTACAGTGAAAAACAAGGCAACAGTAAGGAAACGTCACAAACATATCTGCGTTACAGTGTAAACGAGGCAACAGTAAGGAAAAGTTACAAACGTATCTGCGTTACAGTTAAACGCAGGAAAAGAGACTATACTAACCCTATTATAATGAAAACGAGGCTACAATAGGAAATGTGACACTGAAAACCAGGCTGCAATAAGGAAAACTTTACAAAAGTGTTTCATGTAATGGTAAAACAAGGCAAATGTATCATTATAAAAATGATACTTCATTATGAAAACGCCACAAACGAAACCATGTTGAAGTAAAAATGAAGCTTCAATATCAAACCATTACAAAAGTATCCATGTAACAAAGAAAAAACGAGGAAGCTTTAACAAAGCGCAGTATAATATGAGAAATTGGACACAGTACTTCGGATATCAAAATATTGTTGTATCCCCTGTCGTATAACGGAGAGAGAACACACTGATGTTTCACATTTTATTTCTCAATACATAAGTATATATCTGCTCTGGACAAATACAAAATTTGAATTACCTATACTGGGCTATTCGACCACTACTTATAATGACAGCTTTTAACATAAAATGTTAAGATATAGTTCCCCCTTAGCATTAAACAAGCGGTTTGCCTCAGTTATGTCAAATAATATAACAAACATACATGTAATATCCAAATGTTTTTGTTGATGCATTATGTGAGAAAGACATCCTCAAAGAGAAAGTTTGATCTCACACCTGGTCCGTAGTTGAGAACCAAACCATCCCTTTATCAAAAACTGTTTCTATGCCATACAAAGTTTTTGCCATAGACGCGAAAATATAACTTTTGTTTGCTTACTAGGATATGTTTTCATGTGGTAAATGGTATAAACTTTAAATGTTTTAAACACTTACTTTTTGTTTCAGTTCCATCTGTTACTTCCTACCAAGTGCGACATTTAGGCGTTCAAGGGTTGCGACATTTAGCGGCAATCAATTTTTGTGCGACATATAGCGGCAACGTTGCGACAATAAGCGGTAGGCGATTGCGACATATAGCGTTGATTGCGACATATAGCGTCAGCGTTGCGACATTTAGCGTTAGTTGCGACATAAAGCGGCGTTGCGACATATAGCGTTGCTACATCATGAGCATTTTGTGAAAACTGGATGTTTTCATTGAAAAGTCTCCCGTTACAAGTTCAAATTGCTATAATACTATAAAAACTGCTTCAACACTTATCAAACTTGGCAGAAATGATGACTGGACCATTGCCCTTGAAACAACATGCTCAGGCTTAAATTTTCTGTTACCATGGCAACGAGGGGACATCTCAAAATTGCCAAAAATCACTATTTTGCGTTGATTTTTCCATCAAAATTGATTTCAAAGGGCTGCAACTTCTCAATGGATTGAGATAGAGTCAAATGCTTTTCAGCGTTGGTTACACGTTACCTTATGATAAATCTAGGGTCATTTATAGCCTCTCACAAGTGTAAAAACTTTATGGCGATGAAGGGGACTCCTCCCTTCACCCACCCCCCCCCAAACAGAAGTGAGCACATCCCCTTCTGGTATGTCCGGCAACCCTGATCTAATCTTTTAGCTGGGGGCCGCGCCGAAAAAGTGGTCACTTTTTTGAACAACATTTCTCAAACAAAAACAAGTGTTTTGGCCTAAATAAGGCATTTTCACCATTAGAGACAACAAAAAAAGGGGCGAAAAGGGCGTTAAAAGGTGTGTATATCGCGTAATGGGTTAATAAAACAGATAAGACTGCCATTATTTTAAAGTTCTGGTATATTGTGTCATGACACCATTTATTTTGATATAAATAGATGAAAAGTGATAGTACATGCACTTTAATTGTCTTGAAAGGGGCAACACGGGGTTTTGACCATCTTTGACGCTTGTTGTCATTTGTAGTTTCTTGTTTCAGCTAGCCTACTTGTTTTCGGTTAAAGTATTAAGTTGGGCATATTTTCAGTAGGATGTAATATTAAACTTTAAAGACAGCGCCTTAATTTAGGTTGATATGGTGAACAAATATCAGACTTTGCTTAACCTTAATCTTTTATATATGGCAATGTTTCTGCATACAGTTATAACCTCCATATTTTGTTAAAACATCAAAAGGAGAAGGTCATTATAAATGATTATAACACATATTTTGTAATATGTTTTTATTATTCTATTATTGAAATTCGGGGTTGCGTTTTGACAAGTTTCAAAATTTTTAAAGTTTTTATTCAACATTCCATTAATCTAAAAGCCCATGAGATATACAGTGTTTTAAATACATAGTTTAAATGCCATTACATAACCATCAATAAGTCCTTATTAAAGTTGACATAAAGGGTTGAGTTATCCAGTTCGTTACTTAATAAAACCGTTCCAAAGAAAATGTAAAGATGAAAACTTATTCACATCTCACCCTTATTATACAAATCATGTCTTTTCATAAGCTTTTATTCAGACTGTAATTCAATCATTAAACATTATTCTGTAGTCAGGAATCAATTTTTCTGATAAGTACTACTGGCTTCTGTATATTTTGTTGATCATTCCGTCATCTTTTTAACAGGAAAGATGATTTTGGCTAACCTCGTGTTACAAAACTTAAAACAACACCAGGGGTCAAAACCGCCTCATCTGTAGCTAATTTATAAAAGATGCATTTATAAACTCATGTAAAATAAACCCATTTAGACGGTGGCTGCAGTTCTGATGAAGCAACCCCTCAGCCACAAGGGGATTATTGAACAGGTAATTATTTCCCCAAGTGATCACAGAGAAAAGAATCGAAGAGCATATAATTGGCAAAGACTGGTGACACTGCTTAACGGCCCGTTATTCCTCAGATATGCTTTTATTTTTATTTCTCAAAAAACTTTTTATTTTTGGTGTCCTATTAAATTTTTCCAAAAAATAACTAATCGGTAATACCCTGCATCATTTCTTTTGTGCTTCTGTTCTTTTTTTTTACATTCATAAATTGCATTGATCTGATATATTGTATGGAAGACAGATTACTACTTAGTTTTTCATTTTGCTACTTTAATGACAACCTAAATTATGTTCATCACTTCTTTTTTCCATGTGATAAGCATGTAACATGCTCTAAAACCAATGATTTGAACATTATAAAACTCGTGACTGGCCTTTCTAAAGAAAGGAGAATTTATTTGTTTCTGAGGCATAATGTGCCTTTACTGATGGTGGTATTGACACTTAATGATTTTTCTTCATTACAGCAAGATGACAAAAGGCACAAAGAAATTGTTAAGCTTAAAGGAAAAAATAAGAATAATTTTGATAGTAAACAGAAATTGCGTGTGTTTAGCAGATGTTAGTAACATAAATTGCGTGTATTTTCAAGATATACTAGCATTAATTTGTTCTCATTATAAAATGCGTATTTTCATCTCATCGGCTTACCAGCTTTTCGATAATATTTGTTTGAGGCATATAACGTCAAATTAATGATAATTATCTATTAAGCATTATAATTAAGAGAAATATTGCGACGTCATAATGGCGATAATAACGGTTCTATGTGTGGCGGGCTCCAAAAAGAATAACATCACGCTATAGATACAACTTTGTCTTGTAATGAGGCCAATAACCCCATTATCTAAAGTAAAATGACTTTTCATATCAAATTTTATATAAAACCTTTTCATATTGGATTCCTTGTGCGATATCACATTTTAAATTACGAAGTTAAGGTTTGCTGACAATTTTGATTGAAATACAAGATAATATTAAATTTGAAGTCTGTAATACCTCAGTCGAAATTCCGAATATTAAATGTTCTGTTAATGGTGGAATTATTTCTGATTTGAAATAACCTATTTTTCCTTCGTTCGGTGGAATTATTTCTGATCTGAAATAACCTAGTTTTCCTTCGTTCGTGTGGAATTATTTCTGATTTGAAATAACCTATTTTTCCTTCGTTCCTTGATATAACACTTTAAAACCGCTCTGGTATCACTGATGTTTATTGCAATGCCATTCTAAGTTAGTTCTAGTAGAAATAACGTTTATTCCAGAACGTGTCAGTATAAATTAATAAAGGGCTACATAATTATACAAAATCTTAAGCGCCAAGCTCTAATGATTAGACTTATTATCTCTCGTAACACATTAGTTATCTACGTGATATGTCATCAACGTAATTATATCAAGTCGATTGCATTTACAGCTGCCAGCATCTGTCCCTTCAAAGAATTACAAAGATATAAAAGCCCAAAGGTTTACGTTCACCTCGTCTACATCTCTGGTGACAACACATCTCGATTTCAGCATCAAAAGCAACAACAACAATGAACAACAAAATGATGTTTGTTTTTCTCCTCATTGGAATACTGGCTGTGTCGACTATTCAGGTGGCAGGTAAGTCCTTTTTCTAACGTTAACATGTCAAAATATAACTGACGTTACTCGTACGAGCATTTTTGTATATGAAATGAAATGTTTCTGTTAAAAATTGGAAGCATGCCTTTGAGATTTCTTAATCGTTAAAATACTATTATACCGATTGATATGTTACAAACTTGTTTAGTATGTAATATGATTTATCACATACCCTTGCCGCTTTTACGTATTCTTTAAACAATATGGCAATTAATACTCAACATCACTAATTCCGCGTCATCACTTATTTCACGGTAATGGCATATTTTCATGTGACTAGTGTTGAAATTGATTTTGTGCAAAATATTTTAAATGTCTAGATTTTTGTGTAAAGCAGAACAACATTTTACAAATTTCTGCAAATAGCAACGATAGTCCATTAAATTTGTGCATACGTCTGAAACATTCATCATTTTCTAAATATTCTTATTTGTTAAAAATATAAATTTTGAGTTACAAAGTAAAAATAGTTTTAATATGGAATTCAAGCAAAATAACAAGAAGAAATTATAACTGAAACTGAAAAAAGTGAAGTGTAACACCATTTACCGCGATTTAAATGAAGATATACTGTTTTCAAAATGGCCGACATATGGTCTACGCCTGGCCCATTAAAACTGATTTTTACTGAATATATTGTTGTTTTCTTTTGTCATACAGCAGAAAATACCTATAGGTTACAGCTAATGATACTTTTTGTACCATAAGTTTCATTTGTTGTTTTCTTCCTAGTTTCAAATCGTTAGGTACCGTGAACTGATAGGAGCACAATATAGTGAAAGAAATGAAGGAATTTAAAACAGGAATTCATACCGTACTAATATATTATAGAGCTTCTTAAGACAACAATTATCATAGCTATATACAAATGGTCTACGTAATTATATGATCGTTAAACCGCCAATCAGCGATCACAATTGTTTCTATACATGTATTGTATATTTATCTATCCCTCAAATGGGAGAAACAATCATATTAGATCTGTATACATGTATATATATTTTTTTCTTTTAAAGACTAGTCATTTTTACCGATATTCATTAAAAATTGTTTGATCAGCACATATGTACCATTATAATTTTGATTAAAAATTGAAGACAATACAAAACCAAAATCCACATCTCTATAATTATTTAATTAAATCAAACGAAATCTCTATCTGATCGATAAGAAATTGAACATTTAAATGTATTAAATTACCACTTTATTATCATATAACCAATTAATTATCCTCTTAACACATAAGTCTAACCCATCTTTGATAAATCTCTGTTTTTAACGACATCTCCCTTTATTTAATCATTCTCTGCCGGAAATACTGAAATAATGGCAATAAATTTATTTATTCAGTATGATAAGTATTGTAACATGTTCAATAAGTTGATCAATATTTTGTTGTTTGCAGTCCAATGATATTATTATCCTATATTTTCAGATGCTGTGACATATAGCTGTTACAATGAGGGTGTCGGTTGCCCAATCCCTGGCGAGGGATCAGTTAGCAGTAGTCTGTGTAATGACGCCTGCTCCGGCGACTTTATGTGCTGCCAAGATGCCTAGGTAATATATCTTTAATATAAAATAAAGCACATAAAAATCACTCATCGAGTAGTAATCTAAACAAAATAGATAATACGTGTAGTAATTTAAACAAAAGAGAGAATACGTGTAGTCATTTAAACAAAAGAGAGAATACGTGTAGTCATTTAAACAAAATAGGAAATGCGTGTAGTATTTTAAACAAAAGAGTGAATACGTGTAGTGTAAACAAAAGAGGGAATATGTGTAATAATTAAAACAAAAGTGTAGTAATTTAAACAAAAGAGAGAATACGTGTATTAAATGAAACAAAAGAGAGAATACGTGTAGTAATTTAAACAAAATAGAGAATACGTGTAGTAATTTAAACAAAATAGAGTATACGTGTAATAATTTAAACAAAAGAGAGTATACGTGTAGTAATTTAAACATGTGGTAATTTAAACAAAATAGAGAATACGTGTAGTAATTTAAACAAAATAGAGTATACGTGTAATAATTTAAACAAAAGAGAGTATACGTGTAGTAATTTAAACAAAAGAGAGAATACATGTTGTAATTTAAACAAAAGAGAGAATACGTGTAGTAATTTAAACAAAAGAGACAGCAGTTGTAGTAATTTAAACAAAAGAGAGAATACGTGTAGTAATTTAAACAAAAGAGAGAATACGTGTAGTAATTTAAACAAAAGAGAGAATACGTGTAGTAATTTAAACAAAAGAGACAGCAGTTGTAGTAATTTAAACAAAAGAGAGAATAGGCGTTTTTATTTAAACAAAAGAGAGAATACGTGTAGTAAATCAAATAAAATAGAAAATACGTGTAGTATTAAAAACAAAAGAGAGAATACATGTAGGAATTAAAACATATGCGAGAATGCGTAATAGTTCTAACTTATGCATATTTAGTACATTTACATTATAGATATTGACGCTTTACTGTCGTATTGCTAACAAAATTCAAGAGAGTATATTATTATTTTTCGTGTTCCCGTATATGTTTAGCGAACTTCAGATAATCATATTAAGAAATATTTTAAGATATAAAAATATAATTATGCTGCATTTGAAAAAAAAACTTTATATAAATATACTAATTTATTTAAATGTACAATGATATTGTTCTTATAAAATGCAGTTTTGATGGAAATCTTATTTCTGTTTCAGGATTGTCAAATAATGAACCTCACAGCAGTAAATATTGAAAGTTGAAATAATTTATGTAATCAGAAGATGAAATTGCATTCCTGAAATAAAAATAAAAATATACGCAAATTATATTTTCGTATTAAATTTTTCATTCATTTCTTGGACGAGCCAACATGTTAATCTGGTATCTAACCTATTATTACTTTGATTTTATATGATCTTCATGAAAATCGAAAATGAGTGAGACCCACTGGTACATATACTGATTACGATGAACTATATTTATCAAATGCTAATATTACGACTTTGCCTTTAATCTTGAAATATAACTTGTTTTCCAAGTACTTTAAAAAAAACGTCACAGCGACAGCTACAAGATGGTTTTGTTTGTAAAGTATGTGTACCCAAACATACCAATACATTTTAAACATCTCATACAAAATTGCAAAATGTTACAAAGGCACAAGTGTATATATAATTTTAATATATATATTTAATTAAAAAGTATGATTAAATATGCACTAACATTATAATGAGAATGACTCACTATTATTGTCAGTTGGTATTGTTTTGATTTTTTTTTTAGTTTTCATCAATATACATTATTTCAATTAACATTATCTTGTTAAAACAATCAAAAGCCCCTGAATGTGATACATCGACTAGTATAAAAGTCAATATTTGAGCCGTGTCACGACAAAACCAACACAATGGGTTTGCGACCAGCATGGATCCAGACAAGCCTGCGCATTCGCGCAGTCTGATCAGGATCCATGCTTACCAACCCTTTTGTAAGTAGAGAAACTGATAGCGAACAGCATGGATCCTGATCAGACTGCGCGGATGCGCAGACTGGTCTGGATCCATGCTGGTCGCAAACCCACTATGTTGGTTTTGTCGTGACACGGCTCATTTATGTTTAATCGTCACTAAACGTTAAACCGGAGCCTTCAATTTCATCTAAAAGTTTATCGATTTTCTTTGCAGTCTCTGGCGTCAACAATTGTTTCCATGTGCCTGCTTTGCCTGTAAAATATTGAAGTTATTGAAATTTGAGTAAATCGTCTAAACTCTTAGATTGACATTATCATAGAAGAAATTTATGTACAAAAGTAAAAAATATTACAAGGGTCTATTGACATTAGATGCATTATATCATTTGGTGACCCTTGTGGCTGAGACAAAAGAATTAAAACCTACGTTGAACTTGCAAGAGTTTAAATAACTAGAGTCTACGCATTTCCAGCAGGTGTGTCGGTTTTGATCCCTGGTGTTTCTTTGAAGTTTGTAACACCCAAAATTTTCAAATATCATTTTCTGTTTCGGCGCATATCACCTATACTGATTTGGTGCAACGTAAAACAAAACAAACTAACAATAAGTTGTTGGTGTTTTGAAAACAATAGGTCAAGGATAACAGGTGTACATGTGTGAATATTGAGAGGATTTTTTTAAATTTAATTACCTTGATTTATAAAACTACCGTCAGAGTTATCATATACTTTCTTATATTTTCTCCAATAAGACAAATTACACATCGGGTTGTTCTTCATGTTTTCTACAGAGCAATGATCACATATGTTTGCCACATCTTCATCTGTCAACTTTCTACCAAGAAAATCAGCAATCTGTCTTACAGCTTTGGGTTTATCCTATAATTCAAAAAGAAACTTTACAATAACTGATAGTAATAATCATAATAAACTATTTAAAAAATCTTGAACATTGATGAACCGCAACCATTTGAGTTACGACTATTTAGAAAGCGCTCCATACCCTCCCAGAACTTTTACCAAGCCTCAAAGCAAATGCCCCTAAAACACTCAGTGAATCAGATTGCATCCGAAAGATTTCCTTTTCAGTTATCATTGTTCAAGATTAGATGAAGGTGCAAACACCTACCTGAACAGTCTACGATTGTTTGGCAAAAATAATAATAATAAATGACAAGTTGTGTCCATCCAGCAAATAGTAGGGAGTGAATGCCCTCAACATTTGTTGATTCCAGGTCCTCCTCTGCTACCATCACTGTTTTCCTAACAGGAGAAGGAAGCTATGTTAGAGTTTATGCGGCAGACTTCTTTACTCTGAGACATAAGATCACGCCGAACAGATAAAAACAGCTAAGAGCTCCGAGAAAGTGGCAATTTATTCAAAACTCCATTTTTTCACTATCCAAGAGCAACGACCCCGTTTACTTGTGTCATCTTGTGTATAAAAATGTTGTTTTAAGACATTAAGGGTAAGTTAAGACAATATACGACGACGACGGCAAACATTCGACTACAACTCTATGCATTTTGTTCCCAATTGAAACCTGTGAAATTAAATTACATGTTGTTAGTATATATTCAAAAGACATTGCCCGTTTGTCTTCGGTTTGTCGATCCGTAGCCCAAATTGTTTCCGTGTGATAACTATAGAACGCTTAGGCCTGGGAACTTCAAACTTGGTATGACTAGCAGACCCCTATTTATTGTGGGGCCAATGGGTCAAAGGTGACATTGCAGGTATAAACGGTTTCTGATTAATAAATAGGAACTTCAAACTTGGTATAATGATTGTCCATGACCAGTCGATGACCCCTATTGATTTTGGGGCAAAGGGGTCAAATATCAAGGTCACATTGAAAGGTAAAAAGTTAATGGGAAAAAAAGGTTTCAGGTCAATACTTAAGAATGCTTAGGCCTAGGAACTTCAAACTTGGTATCATGATGATTGTTCATGACCGGCAAAAGTTTTCTATCAATAACTGGACAGTTCATTAAACATTGACCTTCAAGCTTTACAGATTCATTGCTTTAGGCGTGAAGATGACCTCTGAGGATAACACATTGACCCTTTACATTCAAACTTCACAGTTGCATTGGTCTTGGCCAGTAGTTAACTCCTATTGATTTAAGGGTCAAAGGTCAATGTCATATTGACCTTGTATGTAAAGGATTGACAAATAACTCAACAACTCAAGTTGCCTTGGTTGATACTTTTATAAAACTAAAAATCCTTTTGGTATACACATTTCAAGGTTTTATGTAATATAACATCTTGGCTGTCGTTAATGAGGCCTACATGATTCTTAAACCTTGTGACTAGTCATGACCAGTAGATAACCCGTATTGATTTTTTGGTCACTAGGTCGAAAATCAGTCATAATAACCTGATCAAATGACCAATTGGCTGCTGATTGGGGGCATACATGTTTTACAAACATATCTTGTTTATTCACTATTTTCTTTTTACTTAAAATATCCTGCAAAGTAATTATATAATCATGCTATAAAATAATATTTTGGCCTCACATATATGAATCAAAATAATTACTTTGATTTCATTACTTTAATTATGATCTGAAATGTGATAATTTCGTAGACTTATTTTTTTTATCAGTAACAGAATTTGAACTGTTTTATTTTGCATGTTATTGATTATATAAAAATAAAAAGCTAATTACCCGCACCACTTCCTCGTACTTCAGAAACAGAACATTTTTATCATTTCGTCTCTCCCAAAACTCTAAAACATGTCGAGGCCATGGACAATTGTGACCTGAATATATAAAACGATATTGTACAGGATGTTCATACAGAAAATAACATGGAATGATGATAATACTTATTGAATAAAACTAAAGATCAAGAACAAGGGTGGTCGATCGGAAGCACTTACTAGAACAAACTAACATAAAAATTGCAGACTTGGTTTGATTTTGTCTGAGTGATAATGTAAAAATGTAACATTCCTCATGCCCCCTAGCACCGGCTTGAGCAGTATCCAATTTTCAACACTTAAAAGTGCCGGGACCAATGATTCCAAAAAATCAGAAAAACTAAACCTTGTAATTTTGCAATTTGATGGGAACCAAATATCGTTGTAACATATAACACTTTGTATTAAGCATACTCGCAATATCAAAAATTATTGACATGTCTTCACCTAGGATCATAGAGTTGTCTGGTGTACATGTAATTGGCATGCTTTGACACTTGTTATCAAATTTTCATGCTTTAGACTGTCAAAATGCGGAATCAAAAGGCCTTGAGCATTTTTTCTGTCACGTATAAGCCTTAGCTAGTGACATCGGTACTTGCGCTATAAAGTTCATTTTCAATATTTTGAAGTGAAACTTACCAGTTCCATTGATAAATGAGTCTACAAAGTTGTCAAACGTGTATCCATTGCGGTCAAAACCACCCATCCATTGTATCAGTCTAAAGAATGAAGTTGCAATATCTTTGGGATTTCTTGCAATGTAAATAATCTGCAATGTAAATAATCTGCAATGTAAATAATCTGCAATATATAATCGTCCATTTACGTATTATGTTTACACAGTAATGTGTAATATAGAAAAAGGCGGAATTCCTAGAGAGAACGATCAAAACGACAAAATTGCAGGTTCATGTTCATGGACGGTAATGGAAACTGCAAGTAACCGTCAAAGCCCCCTTGCACTGGCTTAAGTAGAATCCAACATGAAAATGGTGGAATTTGGACTTTGCAAACATCAGATGTGCACATCAAATGCCGGTTATGAAATTTTGATATATTACAACAAATGTGATATACCGTTAAGCAACAGAACGGCAAGCATGTAACATTTATATTTTTATAAGAAAATATATTCTGTTTTACAACATTGGTTTACCTATCTGAATCATTCACTTTGGAAAGGAATGTCTAATTCTCTGTTCGTATTAAACGGGAAAGATTGGTAAATGAAATGTGTAAATATGACAATTATAAATAACCAGTTCTTTTTTAATTTCTACTTACAATAATAAACAAATAAATAAAACAACTTTTCACTAATTGCTTTCTTTGAATACGCCAACGAGAAGGACGTATTTCATACATAACTGTCAAAAACTTTATAGGCTGCGTTCTGTGATTATTGCTTTTCTTAAGTGATCTTTGGTCTCATTCATTTGATTGCTTTTGAATATTATAAAAAAAGATGTTTGTATATAAATTTATTTTCTAAGTGATGAATGACGTGATGGTCATATCATTTGCTAGATCTAGCAGGTTTTCATAAGCTTGAATATCAATATGTGTGTGTGACTTTGATACGGTTTGCATTCTCACGAATACATGCAATTAAAACTTAAATATCCATAAAAATGTCCATGTGACCATTTGACATTACATACCCGGCCTTTTCCTTTCTGTAACTGAATAGGCAACAAGAAGTGGTGAAGATGTGATTTTATCATACGGGGTGACCTCATTTGGTCAATGTATTTTACACCTAGAAACAGATAAAGACACAATTATTATAATGTGCATTAAATGATGTCTTAAAGTTGAAGTTACCAAGTAACGTTATTTGATGATGTTCAATGTTGGATACAACAATGATTAAACTAATTTAATAAGTTTAGAAGTGTTAGAATGAAATAAATACATTATCATCACTTAAGCTATTGTGAGTAACGCTTACATATTAAATTATTGATATACAAGGATATACATAAATTATATAATTAAATCATCATACAAAGTTGAGTAAAACGGTGTTCAAATATATGACTTTGATATAGGTATTTACATGTTTGTATAAGTTTTTAATTCACATACAATGTATGTGTAGAAGCCTCCTCTAAAAGGAAAACGAGAGAAAAAAAACAAAACACACACAAAAAAAAAAACACCACACACATGCTAATTTGTTATATGTTTTTCATGGAATATTCATAGTTACGGATGTATATGGCTGTAGCACATGTAATGTTTTTCATAACACACGTTTTGAAGGTGTCTTTTGAATTTAATGTATTTTTTTGACATTGCCATTACTGTTAAAGGTAGATTGTTTACTACAGTATTTGACTAAATTATGAATAGATTTATCTCAATTATTATTCAGCACTAAAATCAAGGTGCATTAGATAAAATAATATTTCAGATAAATATTATAACATCCTTAAAAAAGAATAATGTATGTGATTTGTTCAATTTTATCCATCGGGTACCTCTATAAAACGGGAACCTGTCGTCATTTAATTCCAGGTATGGGAAACGGTCGTCAAGATAAACCGTGAGAGCCGTCTGAAAGTCCAAGGTTTGTACTAGATACGTCATCTCCTGCGTCATAGTTGTCCCTTTGAGATATGAAAAATATGACAAATGCTTAGACACGTCGCGTTGGTGTGTTTGTATTTAAATAAGTAAATAAATAAATAAGTAAAAGGATATGAAAAATATGACAAATTCTTAGACGCGTCGCGTTGGTGTGTTTGTATTTAAATAAGTAAATAATAAATAAATAAGTAAATATAAGAAATGAAAAATATGACAAATTCTTAGACGCGTCATGTTGGTGTGTTTTTATTTAGATAAATAAATAAATGAATTAACAAAAACCAATCAAGACCTAATTAAATAGCTTCACATATGCGTTGCTTAAAAACAAATGAAAATGTAGAAACTTATGTTATTCCAGTCTCTTAAGGAAAATTGCTTTAATTCCTTCGTGTTTCGTACTTTTTTTCGTACTTCAGATCAGACATGGGTCTGGTTACTTGAAAAAGTTATCAATTAAATTAATGATTATTTTGCCTTTTTCAGTCCATGATTACTGTAAAATTTATAAGCTCTTTAAATTACTTCTAGTAAGTAACAGAAAACTATAAAGAGGCATTATTTGTACAGATGTTTAATTTTGTATGTCTAAGGTATACCTATTATTTGACATAAATACACAATATTATCATCAAGTAAGCATAATATAAATCTTAATACATTGTACAGCTATTATTTGCTTATAGTCGATAAAAAATGGCAAAAGTAATAAGAAAATGCATAACTTATGATCACTTCTGATAAATGAAAAATGGAAAACGGGCTGATATATAATGAGCATTGCCTCAGTGAAAAAAGTATTTATTAGTATTATTTCATTTCTAATATTATATGTTTCGAAATTTCATGTGAAGAAGCGACCCTGGGGATAGTATCTCGAAGCTATCGTTATATTTGCGTTTACAAACGTGCTAACGATTGACGGAGGGTTGGTTAACGAGAGACTAGCGCGGGTATCTCGAAAGCAATAGTTAAGCAATCGTTCGTTGCTTACTCGTTAGTTATTAACGATTGAATTATTTAATCATTTGAATACATGTACCGCGAAAATTGTGTACAGCTCTTGTTTATATTCACCGAATCATTATTTTGCGTAGACAACGGTGAATTGGAGCATAAGGTTTAAATGTGTGAAAAAGAAGCGAGATAATTGTATCCGTATTTTACAAACATAAAATTTTGTTTACAAATTTGCGTGTAAATAAGTTTTATTCCAAACTATTACATAAAGAAGATACACTTATAACCAAAGAGAAAAACGTACAGCAGATTTATTCAGGACAGGAGAAATACAAATCGACCTTAATATCTACAACACAATGTTCATACCTCAGACTCTGCTGATGTCAGTTCAGTATTCCACATTCTTTCCACCTCTAAGTGGTCTATTGCATGATCGTAATTGTGTCTTCCGTACGGTCCTCTGCGTTTTCTCTTTCTATTTTCCGACATTTTGAAAGGAACTGAACATTGGTCACGTGACTGAACATGCAGGCTCTGTATTGGTAACTTTTAAATTCTGACCAATCGCATGTTAGATGAAACCCTTTGTTTGCCTTTTCTGATAAGCCCAAGCCACGCTATCCCAGAACTCTGATTTTTTACAGTGGAAGGTCTTTGTTACGTTAAAGTGAACACAAAATATTTAAATTTAATCAAAATGTATGTGTGCGTTTATTGCCCGGACGACCAAACCCTTTCTGTTCTCGGTCGGAACAGTAAGAGACTAGAACTCAAGGGTGAGCTGAAGCAAAATGACATGGGAAAAGAGCGAATACGGAGGGTTTCATTGTTATTAAATATGGCGGTATGTTCTCAGCTTCTGTGTTCTCAATTTTAAAATATTGTATACAAGTTTCAAATACAAAATATCTTTTATCAAAGCTTTGTTTTAAATACTGCTCATTTTCTTTTGAATATTAATACGATATGCTAAACCACACACAATCACACGACACATGCAGGATCCGGTCTGTCGTCTAGCAATATAGACTTGTCTTGCGATGAAAATCCCGATTGCCTTGATAATGTCAATTGTGATAGTGGTAAACCTATGAAAACGGTCCCTTTAAAAAAGAGAACAGTCATTGGAACTGCCCCTGTTGAAAGTTCCAATGAAACAGGCGTGATTCAATTGAGAGGGGGGGGGGGGGTGTGTCGGGAACTTAAAATAGAAACTGCAAGTCTAGAAACATAGGAAAAACGTCTGTATATAGATTAGCAGAGACTGCAGATTAATTAGTCAGAGACTGCAAGTGTAGTCAGACATTTTAAACACTTTACATAGTTAAAGCCAATATTTTGGCGGAGCTTCTTCTCAATACCAGTCAAAAAATCTGGGGACAGATAACCATCCCTCATTCTTCAGGCTATATCAACATGTTGTTTTAGAGTGTAAGTATACTGTCAATATTCAAATTTGAAAATGTTGCTTTCATTGTTGCTTTCCGTTTCAGTGAAATATGGACTATATTTTCACGAAACATAATAAAATTTACCCTTTAGACAATCATAATTATGTACAGCAACTCTTTCTAAAATTCCACTTGCTACACAGCTGCAAAGACGTCATGCGCCTAACAATGACGCCATGAGCAAAACAATGACTTCATAAGCATAAATATATATTAAATATGTAAAGTCGATTTTCATTGGATAATCATGACGTTTATATTATTAGTTATAAAGATTTTTGACAGGTAATATTGCCCTATATAAACGACTGTTTGGAAATATAACCCGAGCCGCTAGGCGATGGTTATATTTCCTACAACCGTTTGTATATGATCATTTAACATGTCAGGAATATTTATAACGAATTTATAAAACCGCAAAGTTCACTTTTTTGAGAAAAAAAGTGAGATTTCTTAGAAAATTGCCAGAAACAGTGTATATAAAACTGTCACGTTTATCCAATGAAAAGTGACATGACAAACCTGGGGATAGTATCTCGAAGCTATCGTTATATTTGCGTTTACAAACGTGCTAACGATTGACGGAGGGTTGGTTAACGAGAGACTAGCGCGGGTATCTCGAAAGCAATAGTTAAGCAATCGTTCGTTGCTTACTCGTTAGTTATTAACGATTGAATTATTTAATCATTTGAATACATGTACCGCGAAAATTGTGTACAGCTCTTGTTTATATTCACCGAATCATTATTTTGCGTAGACAACGGTGAATTGGAGCATAAGGTTTAAATGTGTGAAAAAGAAGCGAGATAATTGTATCCGTATTTTACAAACATAAAATTTTGTTTACAAATTTGCGTGTAAATAAGTTTTATTCCAAACTATTACATAAAGAAGATACACTTATAACCAAAGAGAAAAACGTACAGCAGATTTATTCAGGACAGGAGAAATACAAATCGACCTTAATATCTACAACACAATGTTCATACCTCAGACTCTGCTGATGTCAGTTCAGTATTCCACATTCTTTCCACCTCTAAGTGGTCTATTGCATGATCGTAATTGTGTCTTCCGTACGGTCCTCTGCGTTTTCTCTTTCTATTTTCCGACATTTTGAAAAGGAACTGAACATTGGTCACGTGACTGAACATGCAGGCTCTGTATTGGTAACTTTTAAATTCTGACCAATCGCATGTTAGATGAAACCCTTTGTTTGCCTTTTCTGATAAGCCCAAGCCACGCTATCCCAGAACTCTGATTTTTTACAGTGGAAGGTCTTTGTTACGTTTAAAGTGAACACAAATATTTAAATTTAATCAAAATGTATGTGTGCGTTTATTGCCCGGACGACCAAACCCTTTCTGTTCTCGGTCGGAACAGTAAGAGACTAGAACTCAAGGGTGAGCTGAAGCAAAATGACATGGGAAAAGAGCGAATACGGAGGGTTCATTGTTATTAAATATGGCGGTATGTTCTCAGCTTCTGTGTTCTCAATTTTAAAATATTGTATACAAGTTTCAAATACAAAATATCTTTTATCAAAGCTTTGTTTTAAATACTGCTCATTTTCTTTTGAATATTAATACGATATGCTAAACCACACACAATCACACGACACATGCAGGATCCGGTCTGTCGTCTAGCAATATAGACTTGTCTTGCGATGAAAATCCCGATTGCCTTGATAATGTCAATTGTGATAGTGGTAAACCTATGAAAACGGTCCCTTTAAAAAAGAGAACAGTCATTGGAACTGCCCCTGTTGAAAGTTCCAATGAAACAGGCGTGATTCAATTGAGAGGGGGGGGGGGGGGGTGTGTCGGGAACTTAAAATAGAAACTGCAAGTCTAGAAACATAGGAAAAACGTCTGTATATAGATTAGCAGAGACTGCAGATTAATTAGTCAGAGACTGCAAGTGTAGTCAGACATTTTAAACACTTTACATAGTTAAAGCCAATATTTTGGCGGAGCTTCTTCTCAATACCAGTCAAAAAATCTGGGGACAGATAACCATCCCTCATTCTTCAGGCTATATCAACATGTTGTTTTAGGGTGTAAGTATACTGTCAATATTCAAATTTGAAAATGTTGCTTTCATTGTTGCTTTCCGTTTCAGTGAAATATGGACTATATTTTCACGAAACATAATTAAACTTTACCTTTTAGACAATCATAATTATGTACAGCAACTCTTTCTAAAATCCCACTTGCTACACAGCTGCAAAGACGTCATGCGCCTAACAATGACACCATGAGCAAAACAATGACTTCATAAGCATAAATATATATTAAATATGTAAAAGTCGATTTACATTGGATAATCATGACGTTTATATTATTAGTTATAAAGATTTTTGACAGGTAATATTGCCCTATATAAACGACTGTTTGGAAATATAACCCGAGCCGCTAGGCGATGGTTATATTGCCTACAACCGTTTGTATATGATCATTTAACATGTCAGGAATATTTATAACGAATTTATAAAACCACAAACTTCCCTTTTTTGAGAAGAAAAGTGAGATTTCTTAGAAAATTGCCAGAAACAGTGTATATAAAACTGTCACGTTTATCCAATGAAAAGTGACATGACAAACCTGCAGTATTATAAAATCTTTTATAATACTGCACGTTTGTTACTGCAAGTTTGTAACGTCAATTTTCATTGGATAATTGTGGCGTTTATATAGTTTATATACACTGCTGCTGTCAATTTATCAAGAAATCTCTCTTATTCTGCAGTATTGTGCAGTATTGTAAATTCGTATGCCCCGGTCACATATTCACGGATAATGCCACGGAAGAGCTACGGTCTAATCGTTCACGGATTACTACGGAAATGTGAAATTTCGTAGTCCGCTACGGTTCCAGTACGGACACACAACGGTACGAGTACGGAGTCCGACGGATTTACCACCAAATGCCCCCGGAGAGACACGGATTGTTACGGACCGACTAGGTTTGATACGGAGCGACACGAATCAGGACGGACGCACTACGGATACACTACGGTCTGCTACGGTATAAGCACGGGTTAGTACGATTAAGTACGGTCTGATACGGAGAAGAACGTATTGATACGGAGTAGAACGAATTGCCACGGATCTATACGGACCTAATACATCCGTCCACAACCTCTTGCTTGCTCATTTTCAAAATGCCTCAAAAGAAAAGAACACCTAGAAAACGAATTGCAGAATTCAATGATTTTGGCGGAGTGGACTCGGCCTAATTGCGTCCGACCCCCAAAACACATCAGGTCCGATTAAAGTGAATTTCTTGAAGGACGCTGGATCCTCAACAAGTTCGACCATGAGAGCCTCATACTAAACTTGAAGCGGTCTTCGTAAAAGCCCATCTCTAGTCCACCATTTCGTCTATCTTCTCTTATTTGATTAGATATGGACTAGTAATCTTTAATGAAAAATGTTGATCAATACTGCTTCTCTTTTAATTTTAAGATTTGCTGTTCATCTTACAATTACATTAATTATCGTGATGTTTATGTTTTAAAAATATGTAAAAGCTTGTTAATTAATCTTATTATCACTCAAGGGCCAGCCTCCGAGGCTTATGAGACACTTCGTTTTATGTACATATTTACTCCAATTTCACGATCCAATGTTTGTAAAATATGTAACATTAAATGTTATTCTATTACTTATGAATTGTAGTACGATATTAATATAAATTTACTTCTATGTATGTCATCAAGCAGCTCGACCATTGCCTCCGCATTCTGAGCCATTTCGATATAAAGTTGCACCCAGTAAATGGCAATTATCATTTATTAAATGTTTCCTCAAATATGTCTGTTTTTAACAAGAAGGTAGTATTCATAACCTTTAAAAGTACATGATACTTAATTCATCCGTACTAAACATTGGTGGACCGTACCATTCCGTACCGTTTCGTGTTGCAACGCAATAAACCGTATAAGACCGTGCTAATCCTTGCCTCTCCGTAGTACAACGTATTACGATCGTGGCTTTCCGTGACAATGCCGTATTAATCCGTATTAAAACCGTAGCTTATACGTAGGGTAACCGTACAAATACGTAGTTCTCCGTACAAAACCGTGGAAATCCTTGACGAGTTGGTGGACTACGAATCAGTACGGACTAGTACGGTTTTCGTACGGACCAGTACGTATCAGTACGGATTAATACGGACTAGTAGGGATACGCTACGGTTGATTTTTCCGTAGCAAATTTTTGTGCATGTTCAAAAATTGTCAAGGATCGCTACGGATATACAAGGACTACTACGATTGATTACGGTTACAATACGGAGAGCTACTGACCAGTACGGGTAGCTACGGACGATGCCGGAATTAATCCGTGGCTCTTCCGTGGGCGTATTCCGTGAATATGTGACCGGGGTATTACAAAGATTTTTAACAGGATATATGGCCGATATAATTTTGTTTGCAATATAACTCTCACGAGGCGGCTCGGGTTATCGTTTATATACGGCCATATAACCTGTCAAAAATCTGTATAACTAAATAATATTATATACGTGACTGCTGTTAATTAATATGGATAAATTTTCATTTTGTCTTAAACAAAAGATGTTTGCTGAATTTTAAATTAAAAGATAACGAGTTAAATTATAACAGCTGGTGTTCGCGAGTGAAATATATGTTAATCTGAAATGATAAACAAACAATATTTCTATATATTACATGCCTTTTTGTGGTACCGATTTTTGCAGCTGACGTAATGCACTTTTCTTCATGATGCCATTAATTTCACAATTTACTTTTCGAAATATAATTCTAATTTTGTTGAATTTACAGCATGATGTATGCATATATTTATTTATATTTTCTTGTGCAAAATTACACATTACAGAGTTTATTCCTTTCGCTGTTTAAGTTATGATATGCTTTTTTTCATCCGCATTCAAATATAAGTCTTTAATTAAACTGTAAAGAACCTTTACATATGTTTGATATGTGAGAAAAAGTTTGTTTGTTTGGATTTTTACGGCACGTCAACACATAACTGGCCATATCGTGCCGAATGCTGTAATAGGCTTAAAATGTTATGTAAAACTTTGTAAATGACAATAAAAATGAGTCAATTAGATCCAAGAATACAAGTTTATCTCTTTCAAATAATCAATGATGTTTTTTATGGAATTGTATTAAAGAGTTCTTTGAGTGAATTTACACAATAAAATCTATTACGGGCCTGTGAAAATTCGTGAGAAAAAGAAATACAATACTATATTTATGTCGGTTCATCATTTTTTATCAATAAAATGATATAATTCTCATTTTTTATGTACTTTAAAATCGCACCTTTCTTACCTTTGTGTCAAAGTGTTAGTAACGAGAGCCTTAAGAGACCCTCTAGGCATTCGTTAATAATTGGGCATGTAAACGATTATTCGTTAATTACGAGAACGTCGAGATAGCGGTGAAAACCTTAACGAGAGGTAAACGATAGTCGTTATGCTAACGATAGCTTCGAGATACTAACCCCAGATATCTTGCAGAACGTCGGCGCTGTGCTTTTAATAAAGCATAGAGGGGCACCCAAGACCTTCCTCAATCAGTTAAGCCGGAAGTCGCCATGTTAGTGCTACTGTGTATGTGCGACATAAAACCAGCTAAAAAGAAATAAAACAAAGATTTAATATTACCTGATCTGGAGAAACTACACACCCAAATATCGTCTTCCCTCGTGTCCATTTGTTCAATATCGTCAATCTCACATTTAAACATTGCAACCCCTCTATGTACCATTCGCTCAAAATGAAAATCTGGCTTTTCGTCGGTATTATCTTTTCGTTCAATCAATTCGTCTGTTTTAACTTCTTTACATTCAGACATCCTTTGAAATATATAAAAGTTTAAGACGTTTATGGTTAATATCGTGAAAGTCCACAACCCTTAAAAATCAAGATTATAATGAATAATAAATTAATTGTACATGCTTATAATTAAAATAATGATTCAATGATTATAATAATAATTCAATGAATATAAATGATCCGCGTCACGACAAAACCAACATAATGGGTTTGCGACCAGCATGGATCCAGACCAGCCTGCGCATCCGCGCAGTCTGATCAGGACACATGCTGTTCGCTTTCGGTTCTCTACTTGTTCTAGGGTTTGTAAACCCATTATGTTGGTTTTGTCGTGACACGGCTCAATTGACAAATAGTCGATGTAATATTTTAATGTATTCTTGGCTTTATAATGTATTAATATTTCCTTGCTGTTTTCAGCTGAGCAACTTAAAAACATAATGACCCTCTTGTTTTGTATTACTATTTCTTTTCTTTATTTCATTTTTTATCGAACTATCATTTCTTATGTTTAAGTTAAAACTTAATTTACAAAATAATAGATAATTGATTGTGCAAAAATGGTAACTTCTCAAAAATTACAAATACATTGATGCACAATGTTTACCTTACAGTATGAGTATTAATGTTTAAACTTACGCGAGCTTTTAAGTCTCCTTATTCGTAAAGTTACTAAAAAATAAACATTTACTTTCAACCTTGAATATTCTTTTTATCAAACACAATCACCTGAATTCCTCAGTCACCACCTTAAGGTACGAAATTTTGATAAAACACACAGTCATGAATAAATATATAGGTTATGTATCATAAGGTCAATGCTCACCTCACATCCCAATAATATTTAGGAAAATGGAAGGTAAAATGGAAGGTGGAAGAGTGTTCGTTTCGTATTTGATATAGTTGAGCGTAAAGATGGTATATAAGTTGGCATTCGGAACTGCTTCGGCTATTATCTATAATAACCTCGGGAACAATACGGATTGAAAGTAGTTCTACCACGTGATTTACATATGTAAACAGAAACAGAGATAATGTAAAACAAATGTATATATTTGACATCTAATGTCTGTTCCGGTACTCCCATGTTTGAAAATATGTCTGACAACAATTTGTAATTTAAATATGCCCACTGATGTTCAATTTTAAACAAATCCGACTAAATATCAACAGGTTGGTTTTTTGTACTTTCGGTTTCTACAGCCATATTAGTAAATATATAAATAATGTATTGTTTGCTTTTGTATGTATGAATTCACTTATTTTAGGTGGACTTTTACTACATATATTGGAAATAAACTTGTCAACAACTCCCAGCATTAAATTACTATTTGTTTACATGTTTAGTTTCTTAGCGTAGGTTAGACCGGAATACCGCATCCGTTCTGTGTATTCATACTATTGTGTTCGAGGTCCTTATCCGAAGACTGACGGAAAGGGCCGAGTAGTTGCGATTGATAAGTTGGATGTCAAGCTTTATGTAATTGGGAAGGTAAAATTGAGATTTCATGTATTTAATGTTGTACAGGATACACATGAGAACATGTAAATGTTACTAAGCTTTGATGAAATGAGCTGCGTCACGACAAAACCAATATAATGGGTTTGCGACCATCATGGATCCAGACCAGCCTGCGCATCCGTGCAGTCTGATTAGGATCCATGCTGTTCGCTTACAAACCCTAAAATGCGCCGAACTACCCCTATTACAGATATGATACACGGTGAACAAGTAGAGAAACTGATAGCGAACAGCAAGGATCCTGCGCTGGTCTGGATCCATGCTGGTCGCAAACCCATTTATGTTGTCATGGCACGGATTAAATAGATTGGACAATCCCTGAACCTACTTGACCCTCAGGGGTAATATACATGTATTTAAAATGCGCCGAACTACCCCTTTTACAGATATAATACACGGTGAAATAGCTTTGAAACGTTTAAATATGTGGATTACCGATTTCTTATAGGTATCACATGGTGAGAAAAATGTGCAGCCTGGCCAGGACTCGAACCTTGGACTCTCGGAATACCGTACTGCGGCTCTACCGAATGAGCTATCCGGACGCTTACACATACTCTCCCCTAAATATTGATCACTTCTGACCCGTGACACAGGGAAATAGATATCAAATGAATAAAAGAAAAAGAAAAAGATATAATATTGAGTATTGAGTCAAAAATTATAAGAAAACAAAAGAAGGAGTAAATCATTTACAACAAGCAAATTCGTTGAATTTATATCCCCCGCCGAGTACTGGTTATTATTAACACAACAACTGAAGACATAAGGCTTTATTTATATATTAATCATTGCATTAACAGTAATATTCTTTGAACTTGATAAATATTCAGGGCAATAACAGAGCCATAACTTTGTGTTAAATAGTAAAATCTGGAAATGCCAATGAGATGTATGCATACTACATAACTTATCAAGGGCCATAAATCTGAGTTATAAGTATCTGACTGGAACAAGGCGATTATATGCACATCTCCTCTTAGTATCCCATAAAGTTTCATTGAATTCCAGCCATTAGTAGCAGAGAAGAAGTGAGGAAACAAATATTTTTCTATATGGATACTGCATAACTAATCAAGGGCCATAACTCTGAGTTAAAGGGTCTGACCGGAACAAGCCGACGATATGACGATATGCGCATCTCCTCTTAATATTGATGATTCCCATAAAGTTTCGTTAAATTCCAGCTAGTAGTTGCAGAGAACTACTCCGGAAACGATTTTTACTCCATATGCATATTGCATAACTAATCAAGGGCCATAACTCTGAGTTTTAGTGTCTGACCCAAACAAGCCGACGATATGCGTATCTCCTCTTGGTATTGAAGGTTCCCATAAAGTTTCGTTGAATTCCAGCCAGTAGTTGCAGAGAAGTAGCGCGGAAACGATTTTTACTCCATATGCACACTGCATAACTAATCAAGGGCCATAACATAAAAAGTCTGACCGGAACAAGCCGACGATATGCGCATCTCCTCTTGGTATTGACGATTCCCAAAACGTTTCGTTGAATTCCAGTCAGTAGTTGCAGAGAACTACTCCGGAAACGAGTTTTACTCCATATGCACACTGCATAACTAATCAAGGGCCATAACATAAAGTTTCTGACCGGAACAAGCCGACAATATGCGCATCTCCTCTTGTTATTGACGATTCCCATAACGTTTCGTTTAATTCCAGTCAGTAGTTGCAGAGAACTACTCCGGAAACGATTTTTACTCTATATGCATACTACATAACTAATCAAGGGCCATAACTCTGAGTTAAAGTGTCTGTAGCCAGTAGTTGCAGAGAAGTAGCGCGGAAAAGATTTTTACTCCATATGCATACTGCATAACTAATCAAGGGCCATAACATAAAGTGTCTGACCGGAACAAGCCGACAATATGCGCATCTCCTCTTGGTATTGATGATTCCCATAAAGTTTCGTTGAATTCCAGTCAGCAGTTGCAGAGAACTACTCCGGAAACGATTTTTACTCTTTATGCATACTACATAACTAATCAAGGGCCATAACTTTGAGTTAAAGGGTAGGACCGGAACAAGCCGACGAGATGCGCATCTCCTCTTAATGTTGATGATTCCCATAAAGTTTCGTTGAATTCCAGCCAGTAGTTGCAGAGAACTACTCCGGAAACGAAATTCGGACGGACGGATGGACGGACAGACGGAAGGACGGACGGACGGACAACGCCAAAACTATATCCCACTCCCGATTCCATCGGCGGGGGATAATAACAACAGCAGTAAATATAACAAACGTAATAAAAATCTATGACGGACCGATTGAGAGTGCATAGTATGAAACAAAAGTAAAAATTGAATACCTCAATTCAGTTTTTCAAGACAGACATTTGAAAGAGCCATTTCAAGTATACCTCTATATAACTCAAACATGGTGAAAAAGATGACTTTATCTCGTTTTTTTTATCAATCAATTATGCATTTATTATTTGCAGTATATTTTAGTCAAACTTATTTCGTTTGAACCCGGAGGGACTTTCGAATTTGTTCTAGAGATCGTTAGTTATAGAACCAACCGCAGTTGAGGTTATATCATATTGTAGTACATTTTAGAAACATAGGTTTTGAAGAAGTTATCTTGGTTTTAAACATGTACTTGTTTATTATGGTATTAAATTATACAAAATACTTAGCCCTTAGATAAGCGATGCACAACTATACATTATCTGCTAGAGAAGGATGGTTGAGAACACAGTGTAAGTTTTGAGACATTTTTGTTTTGTGGTTTATGCAATGATACTGTCGCTGATTCAATCTTTACTGTAGATGACAGCCTATCACCAGTTTACCCTTTGCAGACACTCGATCAAGACCAACAATATATCCTAAATTTTGTGCAAAGGATGCGCGTATTATATTTCATAAGTATTTACATTACCTTATTGAATAATAAAATAACGTGTCGTGATTTTGCACAAGAAACACATTGGCAGTAAGAAAACTTATCAAAAGAACTCCAGGACATATTTTTAGGTATCACAAGAACTCCCGGACATTTGAAAAATCAGGTATAAATTTGCAATTTTGCATTATAATTAGTTGATTATGTATGACTAGGACGAAGACTTGGAATAAACAGGCCAATTCTTTCGAATTGGCAAATGATTTCGAAACTTTACTCAAAACTACCATATCTCAAGCAAGAGCTATGCGATGAAAAATGGACCATGAATTAGTTTTTGACACATATAATGCAATATGTAAGGCAAGCTTAATAATCAAAGATTACTTTAGCACCTACAAGTCACTTTTCAAAGATGAAAATTACCATTTTTGACGAGTGTTTTTCAGTATATACAATAGTTTTCCGACGAACTCCACGACAGTTATCACAAGAACTTCTTGACAAGTTATCATTAGAAATCCATCCATCGAGTAACACTACCTCCCCCGTGATGCATATATTCATAATATTGTGTTTATATCTTAGACGAATGTTGTGACACAGGGTTAAAGCCATCCGAGCCAGAATGGAAGCAGTTCCAAGGGCTTTTGAAGTGTCAATGCACGGATTTTTTTATACAAGGTAAATCACAGTAAAGTTTAGTTGCGTAATTTATTTTTCAATTAGCTTTTTACTCCCGAGTTAGATGTTATTTGGCAGTGAATGGATTTGGGCCAATATTAGGTGATGCGGCATATATTAAAGCTTGCAATGTCAAAATTTTAAAAGTTAAAATGCAATGTCAGCAGACACATTCTAGGTTAATGGCAATGCAAACAAAGGCAGAAAACAGCTGTCGTATTTACGATATACACAGCTGTACCTTAATTCATTAAGACATACATTCTTAAACATATTATTCCACTAATTAAAACTAATTAACTAATTTAAGTATATTATTCAAATTAATTTAGCCTTCATTAGAAAACGTTTACGAGACGAGTTAATCAGACTTTCATTTGGAATGAGAATACACATAGAGTCACGATTGTTTGTAAGTTATAATGCTTTTAAATATATCATATTGGTTCAGTATAAAAGATTGGAAGCTTATATATTGACAGAAATATTAGTCATATAAACTGCTGTGTACATGATTAGAATGCAAGAAGATAAGATACGAAGACATACATACGACCGGTAACTAATATTAAAGCAAAGCATGGTGTTATTTTATCGGTTCACATCATTAATTAATTAAAGTTCAAATGAAATGTGAACGGGATGACATATTATCATGTATCATAAAGTTCGCAAACTTAGAAAGGAGTGTAATGACATACATGTACATAATTATGTACGTCATTTTAATAAAACTTTCACCTGTATGTAAAAGCAATAAAATGCTTTTAAATACAATATGTGAATGATCCTTTATATTTGCTATAGCCTACATGAATCTGAATTTCAAAATGAGCTTTTCTAAGACAAAAAGACAAAACAACTACAACAATACCTCTATCTTATAATGTCTCCATTAAAACGTTGTTCATTTCAAGTTTTCCACCCTCATACAAAATCAAATAATGGCTGGTAGGTGGTGTTGGATACGATAAATGTCACCTGAGGACTTGCTCCACTAGTAAAGCTGGAAAGTCGCAATATGACCATAAGAGTGTCGATGTGACATACAGTACATTCCATTGAAATCATAGAAACAAACTAAAAATCAGTTCTGATTGAGTTAATGAGTGCAAAACCTAATGCTTTTAAGCACTTTAGAAATGTTTCTTTGATGCTAAAACTAAAATATAACACTGAAAATTTTATTTAGCGTGCGGGTGCAGTCGAGTTTTAAGTACAACGTAAATCTAATGGCGTCCGGACAATAATTTTTGGGGTCAGTGAGTTGAAAAAGTCATCTGGCGGAGATCGCCTGGCCATTGGGTGGCGCCCGAGCAATGTTTTTTTTAGATCGGCAGATTTTTTGTGATACAAAAACTCTGTCCAATTTAAAAGGCACCCGGGCGGGTATCGCCCCGGTCCCTCCCGGCGCCCGAATAGACACCATTCGCCGAACGAGTATCGCCCGGTACCGGACGATTCATGTATAGGCACAGCTAGATCAGTCATCGTTTTCTCGTACGGTGATCGCTCGGCTTGACTTTGGTGTGATTGCGGCTTGAGTTTTTTTGTAAATGTAGTTGCCTTAAAGTGTATCTGTGCATTCCTTTGGATTAAACAAGAACTATTGTCGAGCAAGAACGTCTTCGCGGATTATAACTAAGGAAACGGCAAACCACAATTGTTGCATTATTTGTTTGGCCTTCATCTTTTCTCTATTAACTTCTTTCTTTGCTGGCATATTGACCACTGACTGAATTTTAAAAGAATATCATGCCAAAACTTTACCGCCCGGCGTCCACGCGGCGACCGTCCAAACCATTTATAAATCAAACAGACGCCGTCTGGGCATAGGGAAGCGACCGCCAATTCTTTGAATGCTTTCTGTTACATCAATCTGGCAAAACAGTTTTATTCATGACCATGCAAGGTGTCAGATTTAAAATCGCCCGGCGTTCGCGGAATCGTCTAAGCCGCAGATGTTGTAAAAATCGTTTTATTTGTGACCTAGGCAGTACTTGATATCATGATTATTCTTTTTATAATTCTGTTCCAATTTGTTTGTATATCATTTCAGCAGTGACTAGTACAACACAATATTTGGAAGAAAGCTGTCAATAATCTCTTCACAAGATATAGTTAAATTTATATGTAAATTATAAAATATAACATGAATTGATCGTTGTTGATTTGTTGTGGCCAATTTAACAGTAAATTGAGATATATAGATTCCTGAATGAAGAATTTTCTTTTTGTATCATAGTTTGGGGTCTTTTCTGTTAAAAATTGTCATGGTTAACTCATATACATATACATTGTACATGCACAGTGCGAACTGGGGTGAAGTTATTAGATACCCGCACTCCAGAGAATGCCAAGTGATTGGCCATTTTTTTTCTGGGGTTTACTTATTGTGACGGCAGAGAAAGGAAAAACTATAGAAATATCATATTCATTGCTCGTTCATTGGTTACTTTTTTCTGGGGTTTCATATTGTGACAACAAGGAACAATATTTTAACTATGATACAAAAGAGAAAGAACACCAAAACACTCAGCAATCTCATTTATACTCGGAGGGTACGCCCCATGGTGCAAATCAGATAGCCTCGTGTTTCGATGCTCTTTCTATTACAAAAAAAAACATTATTTATAAAAAACACTATGCATTCACACTGAATTAAAATGTGTAGAGTATTGAAAGTAACACATCTTATATTATATTATTATTATTTTACATTTGAAAAATAGCAATTATCAATATTTATTTAAGTATAATATTTCTTTAAACAAAATAATAAACATGTATATTCCAACGTAAATTTAAGGCTTGGAAAAAGGTTTCCTGAATGTTTTGTTTGTTTGTTTTGTTTTTCTTTATTTGTTTATTTAAAAAATGATATTTGCAATTAATGTTCGCAATGTACGCAAAAATCGAAATCCGACATAAATTACTTTAAAGCATTACTTAACTGAGGTTAAAAAGCCTAAAAACATAACATTTGAATTTCTTACATAAATGAGCTCGGACACTTTAAACCGAAATATATGCAAAAATAGTTAAGAAATATACTATGAAATAAATTGAAAAACGTATCTTAGTCCGATTTGAGTGACAAGTGTTCAAACGCTTTTCATTTTTGGTCATTTTTCACAAATTGAATAAAAACGAAAAACGAAGTGCGCGAATGACCTGAAATTTTGCACAAAGATTAGAGGTCTAAACCTACATCAAATGGTACATTTATCTGGAAAAATATTTTCAGTCCAAGCATGAAAAAAATCTCAGGGGTGTTCCTTTAATGATGCACTTGTATCATGTAAGACTTCAAGCCTGTTTAAATCTGTAATTTCTCCTATATAGCCTAAATGCTGAACAAACTGGTTTATAGATTCCTCTTCTCCTGTTGTTTTCTTCTTCACTGCAATGTGTTCATGTATTCTTTGGAATATTACTATTAAACTTTAAAATTATCGATAATTCGTGTTTTGTTTTCCACCGCTTATATCCATCCCATATCACAGAAATGTGGGAAACATCACATAAACAAAAAACATAGGAATTACATATGTATTATAGTTCAATTAAGATAAAAAAGTTCTTGCAACTTATATCAATTATTTTCGAATCCGCTTCGTGGATCCAACCAGTCCTGGTATCACACGAGTAACCTGGTCTTGGCCCCATTATGGATCGAAACCAGTGACCCCTTTGGATGAGAGGCAGGCACCTTACCAATAGGCTCCACTGGGGTTTAGTAACACATGATTGATGAAACTACGTAAAGTAAATCAGATGATAAAATACTTTAGTTTACCGTGTTATTCTTTTCGTCAATAGATTTGCAAAAGTCATATTCGGCATTTCTGTTGCACAATTCCTAACTGATTTTCATATTTTAGCGTTACAGGATCTCATAACATTGTATACATAATGTTTGTTGACATTTTATTACATGTAAGTTATATTAACTAGGTGATTAAAGTCAATCTTTCCCTTCCAAACTTCATATAGATTAACAAGTGTTTAAGTAAAATATAGTAATTCAAATAATGTTCTCGTTGTTATCTCCCTTCCAATGTTCTAAATATTCATGCACCAGAAGGGAAGAAACCGCTTTGTGCATGAACATTTACATGACATTAACTTGCTCATAATTGACTTATAAAAATTGTACATAGTTTAAAGATTAGGAGATAAATGTTGATTTGAGATGAGTTTATTAGAAAATAAGAATTTCACGGTTGATAATTTAACTTAAGATAGAAACCATATAAGATTTTAGGAAGTTTGCGAATTGGGAAATTAAAACTTTCGCGTGAGTTTAAACTTTAATAATTGTGCTGTGATGAAACTATTTGGTATACTAATTTATGACTTAAATTTTAAGCAGGAATCTTTTGTTACTATCAGTGTTGTTGTTAAATTGTTTCTACATTTAAATAAAAATGTTTATTTGTTTTAAACATGTTGTAAAAGGAACATCTGTCAATTGCTTCGTTGTCATGTTTAGGAGATGAAATAGATATATATTTCAAGGGAATGATTATTTTATGGTGATTGACTAATAATTGTCAATTAGATTTAAATCATCAAAACTACCGTAATTATAAAAAGACTGTTCCACTTTTTTGTAACCAACACATTTTTAATGACATTATAGAAATGTATGTGTGCCACATGGGTTATTGAATATTCATTACAACCCCTCGTACCAATCAGATAGACTCGTGTTTTGATGCCATTTCTATTACTTGTATAATAGTTTGGAAATCTTACTATTGAAAACGTGTCAAAGTTAAATCTTAACCATATGAATATAGATGATAGCCTTATCAATAAATGCATATGTAGGTTTCTCTTTCGTTCATATCCCATTGATCTTATCATGAATTCGCTAAGTTTATCATGAACATTCAAAGCTTTTATAATTTTATAAAGAAAGGATGGCTGAATGTAAAGAAACCGGTGGTGAAAGAATAGATGAATCAGTTGAACATAAAAACGATGCCGACGAGAAACCAGATTTTCAGTTTGAACGTATGGTACACAAAGGAGAAGCAATGTTTAAATGTGAGATTGACGATATTAAACGAATGGAGACGAGGGAAGACGATATTTGGGTGTGCAGTTTCTCCAGATCAGGTAATATTAATAACAAAATGGTTCGTCGAATTAATGCTTCTGCAATGAGTTTATGTATGCTCATTATTTGCCATTGTGTCCACTTTACATTTAATGATTTTTATTTAGAGACCGGAATGTTTCTTGTTTCAATATTTTCAATGGTACTAAGCAATGCATATGTGAAGCTACATTATTTGGTTTGGTTTACATTGTACTTTATTTCCTTGTTTCTGTTTTTTTCATATCACAAAGGGACAACGATGACGCAGGAGATGACGTATCTAGTACAAACATTGGACTTTAAAACGGCTCGCACGGTTTATCTTGACGACCGTTTCCCATTGCTAGAGTTAAAAGACGACAGGTTCCCGTTTTATAGAGGTATTCAACCGAAAAAGTAATTTAAATTAGTGAAAGGTTTCATTTTCATCAGTGCATTTCAGATATATTGACCTTTTATTAAAGTATTGACGAAACTGAGATCAAAACATTCATGATATAGTTATTCAACTTTTGTAAGAGAAATGCTATCATGGTATAATGATAGGTATATAGTACTAAAACGCATTCAAACGCGTGTCATAGTTATAAAAACATCACATGTGATAAAAATCCGGAAACAAAGTGATCCCTCGGAAGCATTAATCACAACAAAATTACATAAGAATTGTAGACTCGGTTTGATTGAATCTGTACATGAGAGATAATGAATAAGTGCAACATATCTCACGCCCCCTAGCACCGGCTTGAGCGGTACTCAATTCTCAACACTTAATAGTGATGGCATCAATGATCCCGAAGGACCAGAAAAATATTACAACATCCATATACAGCTATACCCGAAATTTCAAAACATACACGTATTTGTCCTTGTGAAGAAGATTTTTATGCATAATATATATTAATAACCGGACATACATAACGACTGTATACATAAAATTACACTTATAGATTTGAAACTAATTTCTGCATAATTTGTTACATACATGTGATACTAACGATATATAAGCACCTAGGTAATGATATGTTAATTTTAACCCTTCAACGCTAACACCGTAAAACGTATTATATCACATTCATCTTTTTTGTCCAGCATGGAAGGTATCAAATCATTTGTTACTAGGTAGCATCATCTAATAAATACTTTCACTTAAATATTAAAACGAGTATATATGTTTCCAGGTGTAAAATACGCTGACCAAATGAAGTCACCTCGTATGATAAAATCACATCTTCACCACTTCTTGTTGCCTATTCAGTTACAGGAAGGAAAAGGCCGGGTATGTAATTTCTAAAGATCACATAAGATGTATTACAAATATTCAAGGTTGTATGAGAAAATGCAAAACCGCACTAGCATCTGCTGAAAAAAAACTATATAGCTAACCTTGCAGACCACTGCAGAAAAGATTTGATATTTGAACATATTCAGTAGAGGCCTTTTCAATAAAAATCAAACACTGTTCCAATCCAACGATCATTTTAACACAACTCTTTTGATGTAGCACATACATCTCTGTGAAGTGTACACCAAATGCATTGGTGACAATTAGTCATGTTTATGTTTGTAGGATGTGCACGAGGGACTTTTCTGTGGTGTTATTATTTTGATACTTTTATACGTAGCGCTGCGAATTAACATCGCATGAACTACATGACCCAGAATGTATACAAACGTAGTATTCTTGTTTCTAACGGATAAGATTTCGTATTTTAAACATATACGGAACAAGCACATTGTTGGCTGTTCTGTTGCTTAACGGTTTCTTAAGGCTTGTGAAACATTGAACTGTCATATAATTGAATGAAAACATGGTCTTTAATCACTGTTTGAACATATTATGTGAATTGTTATATTTTACAGATTATTTACATTGCTAGAAATCCAAAAGATATTGCAACTTCATTCTTTAGACTGATGAAATGGTTGGGTGGTCTTAAAGATGACGAAAACACATTTGAGAACTTTGTAGACGCATTTGTCAACGGAACTGGTAAATTTCATTGTACATCGATAATGACCTTTTTAGCGCATGTGCTGATATTAACTAAGAAGAGCTATACCTTTCTAGAAGAGGCACATGAACCGTGACTGACTTTTTTCTAGAGTCTACTTGAGTCTACATACATATGCACAAATGTCATAGAGGTGAGCTTTGGTAGGCGAATAGAAGCTGTTGTGCACCGTTTTTAGTTATCTTTTATTCAAACATCTTTTTCTTCTTAATTACGCGGCGGATGTTGCCGAATATATTACAAAATAAATTAAGTGTTTTTTCTTTTGTTGTTTGTTTTTTTTGTTGTTGTTTTTTTTCAACAGTCAAATAACACAACAAGATTAAGTCTGAAGCAAGTAAGTCAAAGCGACAGCAAAGAAACTTTCAATTTAAAATCAGTCTTTTAAATTCCACTTCTAAGTTTATTAAAAGTCTAGAGGTAAAACATTTAATAAAGTGTGTCACCTTGTGATCTGTGATCTACGAGAGGTATAAACATCGATCATGCTCTTAGGGTTAGTTTGGAATCGCCCGCAGCCCTCAACTTGTAAAGAAAAACGCGTTTAATTTAAAATGTTCTCTGATAATGCAAGTCCCAAAGCAGCCAAATTCTGATTTTGCATTAGGTTCCACTGATTGCCTTAGGTACAAATACAAATAAAATATTTAAATCATTAATGTAAAACTGGCCCATCTCCGGAGCCACATTTGCTTACAATATCTTCAACTTGTATAGAAAGTAACTGTAAAATCTTTATTAAATGATGAGACATAATTTATTTAGGATACGTTAAGCAAAAACAGATTCAGTATTTTTGCCTTATAATTATATAAATCTAGTTGCAACAAATTCATAAACTTTTCTTAAAATTATTATCATCGATTATACGTCGGGGCTTTCGGCATTGCAGGATAAGCCCAAGGCTGTGCGACAGATTGCTGATTTTCTTGGTAGAAAGTTGACAGATGAAGATGTGGCAAACATATGTGATTATTGTTCTGTAGAAAATATGAAGAACAACCCAATGTGCAATATGTCTTATTGGAGAGATTATAAGAAAGTATATGATAATCCTGACGGTGGTTTTATAAATCAAGGTAGAGTGTCAATTGAAACAGTTTTCGTTGCATATTCACGTGTGCTATCTGTGTCTACCTTTTTCAAAACAACGAACCTCTGTTATGCACTTAAGGTATGATATGTACAAATAAAAAAGTTTCAAAAGTCATCAAGACCTTTTCATTATTAAACTTTATCATATTCTTGACATAAACACACAAAATAAAAGATTTGACTGAACACAAAAAAGTACAAAGAAGGAGAAAAAAATGCCCTTATGCCCGACATAAAATAAGTATCTTTACCGGAAATAAATACTCTCCAGAAAAAAGAGGTTCTGCATTTAATAGCTTAAAATCCAGAGATCTTTTGGATAAACGTTTCGATATTCATTTGATACATGGTTACTGGGATTTTAGAAATTCAAACGTTAAAATCACGATTTGTTGTCTGGATTCAGTAAGCACATCCAAATTTTTGTATAAAATATGTCCAATATAGTCATTTGTTGACTCACATTAATTGGAATGTCAATATTATATCAATTTTTACAGGCAAAGCAGGCGCATGGAAACAATTGTTAACGCCAGAGATTGCAAGGAAAATTGAAAAACTTCTAGATGAAAGGCTCCGGTTTAACGTTTAGTGACAACTAAACATTGATGTTGAATAATTTTCTAGTGTACTGTATATATAATAATCAAAGGTTTTCCGAGCTTTTGTTTGCTTTGACGAGAAAAATAATCATTGAAATGATGTAAATTATCAAAAACTACAATAGAGAAAAAGATATTGACACATAACATCGACGTCGAAACTAAGAGACAGTTACTTACATACATAATTTTAGTGCATAATAAATCATGTTTTTATAATAAAATACATATATTTCATATTTTGTTACAAGGCTGTAATTTGTACTAAAATGTTTGAAATGTAGTCTTACATTCGAGTGCAGATAATTCGTCAATTATAGCTAGGTACCTGAAATATATTTCAAGGTAACATTTAAATTTTTGATATCAAAGGAAATAATCTTGAGTCGAATGAAAAAATGGCTGCCATTTGCAAGTTCTAAGTTTCAGGGGCGGAGGGAATTGTTTTTCAGGAACTATTTCTTTGAACAAAATGCCCCTTTCTACAAAATTCGTTATTTCAAAGTAGATTATTTTGTTATTTTAAAAGTATTCATGTATTACTGTTACGTGATAAATAGAAAAACATGCTACTGTATTTGATATCAATTTTATCACGCTCGGCTGACAATGGGCAGTAAAATTTATGTGATTCATAGGGATATTTTTGGACCGCTGTTTAAAGGTAAGAATCTTATTTTATTTAACTATGCTGTATATATTATAATATGAATCACATTAATTTTACTGCACTTTTACCGTTAAATGTCAAATTCAAAATTTCACAGAAATTTCAGTTTCAGTAAAAGAAAAGACAAATCATCAGTCAAATACAGGTAACCGAGACATGCGTCTAATCATCTGAACGAAACTATTTGCACACTTATTTGATAAATAATAATCTGGCGAAACAAAATAAACACAACTTTTAAATTACAAAAATTTGGAAACAAAGTGATCCCTCGGAAGCATTAATCATAACAAAATTACAAGAGAATTGCAGACTCGGTTTGATTGAGTCTGTACATGTATTCCAAGAGAAAACCATCTAGATAAAAATGACATACTGATTCGAGACTTGTTATGGTATGATATATAGTTGTAGTAATCTAAAGGCTGATAAAAATGAGAATATAAGCCATTGAGAAAAATAGGTTGAAATGGGCGGGGCTTATTTTTGATATCAGGTTACTAACAGGCAAGTGTAATCGGACAATTACCATAGCAGTTGCATGATAAATGTAATAAGATTTTTTTAAGACAGTAAATAAATAACCGAAGCATCATGGCGATCATGGCTTAAATGATTTTTCATTTCTGTAATTTCTATTTCATATTGAACTTTAACTTAAACAAAGAGGAAATAGATCATATAAATTAGAAAATAATGAAAAAGATCTCACATAAGAAAGAAGTGTAGGTTTCTTTTTTCTGGACGGGGACTGTAATAAGTTTTACAAGATATGCAGTCTTGTTCCTTTTCCTTCCATATTAAATATAATTATCATTAACAATAACTGAAATTAACGCGTTTATTAAACACGTCTTTGATATTTCGTTACTCTGGTAAGGGGATGTTCTTCATGTGCAATGAAGAATACTTGTAATAATTGTGAATGTAATTGTTTGAAGATCGAACGTATATATGATAATAAAATGTAATATTTCCTAAAGTAGAAATGGGTATTAGAAATTGTTACTTATCAATACATGCAGAGTTTATAATGTCGATTATTTTTTGTTGTACAAATTACGACTGTGATCGGTAAATATTTTGTTTTCAATGGGGATAATATTACTAGTGACCGTTGTGACATTATACTAACGCCTTTTATATTCTTAAAATTGTGTGTTACAAATAGCCACATACATCTGGATCTACGACAAATATTGGCAAAAGTACAATTAGATCACCGCATAATGAATATATCACTTCTTTACCTGCCTTGCACGCACCCTTTGTGTTCAGCGTTACAAGCTTATATGGTTTACATTGAAAAAAAAACACATATAGAATTAAAAACATTTCTACTTTCCTTTCGGGAGTGACCAGGGAGTAGACATGAATACAAACTCCCTTGCTTTCCACAACTCTCGAAATAAATAATTACACTATTGTTATGGGTAAAGCATATTAAAATATTTTTTCATGTTTTCGTTTTGCTTTAATTCAACGCATATTTTGGCATCTTAAATTATTTTATTAAAGATGTTATCACAATAAAATGGTCAGGACCACAGGTAAAACATGACATTGGAAAAATGATAAAGTGTTACCGGCATTGAGTATTATTTTGAAAATTGAAATCGCACATGGCAGACATAAAATTATTATAAACAATAATACAATGTGTTGTTGTAATTAAATCATACACATGTTTGTACCTTTAGGTTAGATATGAATCATATAAGTTACGCTGATTGCATAAATGTTTGATAATCTTCCCCGTCCAATCTTAACAAATTTCAATTTAGTCATAATTTGACCGTTAGCTACATACGTGATATAGTAATGAAATATCAACATATCAAAAGCCAAACTGATATACAACGATATGTAACAAATACTTTTTATTCAGGTGTTGATCTCATTTCAATTTATAGGCATATAACTGCGCTGTAAGAGAGTCATTGTGTGCATTAATGACCAATACATTCGTTAATTTATATATGTCCTATCACATTTAGAACTCGGTTGATAAACATCAGGGTGGAGTGACAGTATTATCTAGGGTTGATAACTGATTTATTGTTTCAAGTAATCGGCACTTAGGGCAAAGTTCACGAATTTGGAAATTAAGAAACTCATGTGAGTTTATACTTTAAATTTTCTTATATCTGTAACCGAAGAGCATTCATAAAAAACTGAAACATTTTTACAATAAAATTGTTTTGACATAAATGATTTGAATTCAAAGATCTGTCAATTTTTTTTTTTTTTTTTTTTTTTTTTTTTTGCAGTTTTAAAGTTACTATGCAGCACCATTTTAATTTAAACATAAACAATAGATCATGTTTGATTGCAAAAGTAAGTAAAATAATTTGACAAAAACAAAACATGGGCAAAATGGTCTTACAAAGGTAACCTTATGATACCAACAAAAACAAAAAGAAAGAAAAACAACAAACACATCTGCAGCAATAACACCACTGCTATTTTTGAATATTAAGGTCCCCGGTCAAAATACCGTCAACATGACATCAACTATCAAAAAAGTGAGGTGCTAATATTTTATTTTATCTAATATCAAAATTTTATAACATACATGTGATATTGATGAACGTTTGATTAAACTCTTAGGTATTAATATATACGGCGAAAAAAAATACTACAAATGAAATTTGCAGAATATATGTTACAAAATCAATTTAACGTTTAGTTTATTTCATCTCAATGTCGAGTTTGTTGGCATTTCCTTTCAACTTGAACCTGGAGGAACCCACTCCAGAGTCTGTCTTGCAATACTGGGTTATTACCTACGCACAATGAACCCAAATTATTTCCATTTCTTCTTTAGAATTGAATAGTGATAGGTTGCTGTTGCTTAGAGGAAAATCATAACAATATACATATGATACAGTGAAGATATATTTGAGGGTAAAAATTGTTGACAACAATGAAAATAAAATAATTTACATTTTCGGAAAACACCTAGATGATGCACATGCAACAGGTCAAATATCACGTGATTTTTAAGACGTTTACCATAAAAGTGTATGTTAAACTTATAGACTTAATCACTCCGGTGGGTGTTGGTCCCGTACCTAATATGCCAAACCTACATACCTTGTGTTCTATAAGCAATTATTGAAGCATTTTCAGTTGACATGGCCAGTGCAGTTTTGTAATGAATAAACTATTTAATGATCTTAGTAAGTACTAAACAATTTAAGTCAATGGCTAACGATGACGCGCAACGCTTGATGGATACAAATGTCAAATCTAATACTTTGTTTTAGGGAAGCTGAAATATTGAAAAAAGCTATATAACTTTACTTATTTTAAGGTGATACCATATTAATAAAAATATTAGTATAAAAAATAACACTGACCATTGTTCAGTTTACATTTATCATAAGGTAAGTAACATATTGTGTATTTCATTGTTTAAAAAGAAATCAAAAGGTTTGAATTATATATAAAGGATATCTAAATGAAAAAATGGACATGGCTAATACAAAAGATGCATATGGTGAAAGTAAAGACGACGCCGACGAAATGCCAGATTTTCAGTTCGAACGAATGGTACATAAAGGGGTTGCAATGTTAAAATGTGAGATTGATGATATAGAACGGATGGAGACGAGGATTGACGATATTTGGGTGTGCAGTTTTCCCAGATCCGGTAGGATTTTATATCAGTATATTCGCAGAAAAGAAAAAAGAAAAACAGACAGACAGACAGACAGACAGACAGAAACAGATAAAAATGCTTCTATAGATAACGTCTGATTATGTTAAATTTGAAACGTAATTTGTTTTAATAGTTAAAAGTAGATATATGGTAAGAAATGTTTGTCAATGAATTATTCCGTTATATGCTAAATAGTAAATACTTCTGTGACATTTTGTTTTTTTAAGGAATGCTGCATATATGATCATACAAATTCGTTAAAAAATTATATTCCCTCCATATATCACAAAGGGACAACGATGACGCAGGAGATGACGTATCTAGTACAAACCTTGGACTTTAAAACTGCAAACACTGTTAATCTTGACGACCGTTTTCCTTTGCTTGAGTTGAAGGATGACAGATTTCCGTTTTATAGAGGTATCTGATCGACATTTTTAATCAATCGTTGAATATGTTTTGTTTGATGAAGTGTAATAATGGCATGCATTATTAAATTTCAAATTATGACACTCCCGAATTAAAGTATTTAATATATAAAAAAACTGTTTACGTATATGTACTTTTATATAAGGACTTTCATATCAATAGCTATTATTACATAGGATATTACTAGCGGCACTCCGTCCTGAGTAGCAAATAGGGAAAAGCCATGAACATAGTTATACTTGCATAATGAGATTCCAGAGGCAGACATAATCGTATGTGTTTATATGAAGCACAAATATGCTTATTAATAATATATAAATATAAATAACGTATCATACAAACCAGGCCACATGTATAGATGATAATAATATGACCATATTTAAGGTACGGAATGTGCTTGCTCATAAATTGAATATAATTGTATGAAACATATATTCACATTCACGTATTACTTACTATATTGTATAAAAAGTAACAAGTAACACTATATTGTATAAAAAGTAACAAGTAACAAGGTATTTAATGGCGGCTGATTTATTTAACATTTAACATATATTTTATTCAAAATAAAATTGTATACATATAACATATAGTCATACAGTTCAAATGAAATGTAAAGTGTTATAAATTACAGTAAGTTGTTGACGAATATAACAAAGTTATGACCTATCTAACAGAATTTCGGAATAACTCAAATATGAATATGCTACTTTTAAGTTTAAGTTTACACTATATATTGCATAGAAATACTTACACAGTCATATAGCTTTCTATATAGAAAAAGTCGAAAAGAGACTGATAGCTTGTCTCTCGGCAACTTTTGAAATTCATTTTTACTTGAAGATCGTCAAGCACAACCTCATTGTGTTGAATGCATGTTTTTGGTACCTTTAGCTCTTTCCACTTTTGTGTACTTTTAGTCGGGTGGCTCAAGTATTCCTCACCTGAATACTGTTTAATCACCCGTATAAGACATTTTGCGGTATTTTTGTTTTTACTTATGTCATATTTAACATACACATCTAATATCGAGATGAATAATGGAAACCACACACCATCAATGATATACGCGTCTTTGTAACACAGTCGTGAGTGTGTTAACTATATTCGACGATTAGTTTGTTATACACTTATTAGTCAGCAGCGAGACTAGACATAGTGTTTTATAACTTTAATGCGGACCATTGTGCGCTTTTCATTAATGTCAATCATGTCACATTGCATTGATAACGCCATACTGAAGGCACATCGCGGATGTTTTCAAAATTCAGAAGTTTTCACCAGTTTAATTAAATGGAGATGTTGAAGTTCTCTTACGCCTATTGGCTAGGGGGCATGTACGACTAACTGTTCGGGCACTTCTGTTTTACCTCATAAAGCGCGCCCATGGTAACCAGGTCTCCCAATATGAGCCATGCAGTCATTTACAATTTTTGCAGTGAATAGGAGCTTTTCTCGAATGAGATATCTGAGAGGATTTTTCTCTCTTGTTTAATCTTTTTTACTGTTTTGTTTATCATACATCTGCAAATACTCGACATCACTTTTAGAGCTTGATCTGTCTTGGTTCTTGTTTCCACTTGTGATTATGACGTTTGTTTCTAGTGTCCAATACATGACCAATTAATCACCTCGTATGATTAAATCGCATCTGCACCACTTCATGTTGCCTTTCCAGTTACAGAAAGGAAAGGGTCGGGTAAGTTTTCTTGCAAACGGTTACAAGTATTTATCGTTATATCATAAATCATGCTGACGGAACATATACCATCGGCAATGTAGATCGTTATGACAAAGTAACGACACTCTGGCTCGCGTTATTTAGGGATATACGGTCTTAATGGTGCATTATTTAATATTTTCCAGTTATTATCGTTATAGAATACGACTGGTAATATACGTGGGATTTATATTGAGAGTACATTGGTATTTGCAACGTTGTATTTATCGAATTGATTGTATTATTTGAAAGATAAAATCGAAATTTATCATCGAAGATGTCCACCGCTATTTTGTACATTCTTTTATGATTCTGTGCATTTTGTTGCAAATATTACAAATAAATGGATCTGCTGATGTCAAAAAATTGTATAGAGATGAGACGCATTTTTAAAAAAATACCGACTAAAGTGCTATTCTATCATTTGAACGCACTCATATTGAACTATCACTTATTTGTGCTTTTATGTTACTAGATGATATAACTAAGATGTGATCTATTTTGAATGAATAGACGCATGTTCATCCCTGTTATTAAAAGAATATTTCATTCACATAAGTTATATTCAGAAATTTGTGTTTGTAGATTTATTTACATCGCTAAGAAATCCATTAAAGATATTTGTGAACTGTCCTACTTTAGACACTGGTGAAATGTGGGTAGATGCTATTAATATGACAACTGGTGGTCGCGGAGTCTTCTTGCTGAGAAAAGTCTGTAAGATTGGTGACATAGTTGTAAATGGACAGGTAAAATTACAAATAATGTTTATAACATGAGGGGTTTAATCACTAGAATGTCCCCCTCGCTCATACTTATATGTAAAGTGTATTTGTTTGTGTATTTTATTGCCGTTATCATCTAAAGGAATGAGAAACATATATAAGTTGATATAACTGCAGTTTGATTTTACATTTGATATCAGATGCTTTTGATCATTATTTGATACATTTAGTAAATAGAATGAATCATTAATGGTAGCTGCTGAAAGTCATCTAATTTAGTTAAGATATCTAGTACTTTTAATTACCTTAGTGTTGTGAAGCTATAGTTACTAAAATGGTTATTATCCAACAGCACGAGGAACCCCGATAGTCTACATACATGCGAGTTGGCATAACATTTCCGTATGATGTTGCTTTATCTTAGCCTTAATCTCTAACAATCATGGTCTCGTTACCACTCGCAACTTAAGCTAGGCGTGTTCTGTGTTTGTTCACATTGCAATTGTAAAGCATATGATTGAAGGGTCTGAGAACATCACGTAGTAACGTATCAAGTTGATGTTATTGTATCTATCCTATTTTTAAAAGGACGCATAGGATAACGGCAAAACTAGCAATTGCAGTTTGAAGGGAAGAACTTAAGTTGTATTAGGATTTTAATTATATTGGTTTGTGATGCAAAAGTACAATTAGGTTGGTGCAATAATAGCTTCATTGTTCTTACACTTCAGGTCACAAATTGGCCCATTGGCCATCGACATGTTTTAGAGTTGGATCAGGTACGAAATGATAAAAGTGTCTGTTTTTTGCAAGTAGCGCTTATGTTAGGTGGTGGACGGGTATGGTGAAGTGTATAAGTATATTTGCGTTCAAGATGTAATAAGATATTTTCAGGTTAGATCGGAATGAAGCTGTACGATATTGTAGTGGTATATCGATATTTCATGTTTATTAGATTAAGGTACGAGTTATTGTTATTGGCCTGTAGTATTACCATGCTACTCATTAGAGTGATACAATTATAAGAAATGTTACATCATATGCGGATAGGTATAAGACGATTGAAGTTAGGTATGTATTTCTAAGTGTAATTTACAATACTAGTAACTGAAAATGACAAATCATTATAGAATTTCTTTAGGGAAACAATATGAATGATAAATACTGTCCAGAGAGATGGGTGTTACCTTAAAAATATTATTCCAAGGGATAGACTGTTAATCAGACGTAACAGTATTTTACCGTTTAAATTTGCATGTTAACGGCTACGTGGCTACGGGTAACAGTTTAACCTAATACAATCTTTGAATATGATTGAAGCATTTTAAAATTGAAACCTTAAACAGTCGGACCTAAGATGCCAAATCAGCGCGCACAATCAGATCGTTATGTTGCGTACTATATAGCAGCAGATTATTACACATTGCAAACGGGCCTTGCAAAATGTAATAAACAAGATCAACAAGGAAAGGCGGCGTTCAATGAACACAACAATCAACTGATAAAGTCACTATCACCGTTATGGCCTCTTCAAACAGCCGCCCGAGAGTATTTATATCATTCGTTTCTAAATAATCAGTTCTGACATTCTAGTTTTTAAATTTAAAAATCATATAAAGTATGTTAATTTGTGTTGACATAGTGTATGATGTCATAAAGTTGTTTTTACATGATATTATTTAGAAAATATTGCATATTGTAACTACAATGATTAGCATTTATTAAGTTTTATTTCGTTACATTGTAGGAATAGAAGGGAGCTTGTAATACTAACTTGAATTCTCGGGTAGATAATTTTGCAGATAAGATTGTGGCTAACATATGTGATTTATTGTTCTTGTTGAATATATACATGAAAAATGGACGCAATGTGCAATTACGCTACTGCGATTTCAGGGAAAGTATATGTATATATTTCCAGATGGTGGTATTTAAATAAATCAGGTAATAAGATAACATGAAAGGGGGGGGGGGTGGGATGTTTTATAAGAAGTTTTTCTTTATGCATAACATAAATGCGTAATTTCAGTCAATGTAATATTGATAATGGGGGCTGAGATTTGTTTTAATAATCATATCACATTTATAAGGTCTTTAGTGGTAGCTTTAACAATCACAAAATTGACACCTCATAAGTCTTGGTTTATGGTTAATGATGATTATATACAATGCCGCATTTTCTTTAATACCGCATTATTTTCAGCGTCTATTCAATACTATATATTCCAAATATCATATTATTATTAAGCTCCACTCATTTCTATCAAGTTTGGTGTCCATCTAACCATATTCAAGTTGCCCATATTATCTGGAGTAATTAATTCTATAGTTTTTGGAGTTTAAGTTTATATTGCTATCAAGTTGTCAAACCATAATATGTTGAGATTTATTTCAATTTCTAGCGTTATATATCGAAAAATCAACTGGGTGCCGAGCGTCATGAGCTGAGCATGGAACACTTGTTAACGCCAGAGATTGCGAAGAAAATCGATAAACTTCTAGATGAAATTGAAGGCTCTGGTTTAACGTTCAGTGACAATTAGGCGTTGACGTTGTATTTCATCAAATGTACGTGTATTAGGATATTTGCTGCTGAGACAATTCTTATAGGGAAAATATCATGTATTTTTTTGAAAATAAATAACAATGAAAACAGCAATAACATAATGAAATATTTAATTACATTTACTAGTTAATGTAATTATATCAGTGTACATTTTATCATGTGTTTTGAGTCTAATATTGTTTTGCTTTAAAAGATCTTCCTATAGTCTATATGTTTTTGTGTAACTTTGGATTGTATAATATTTCATCATTTAAATATCATTGACCCGCCAACAACAATAACTATGTAGAGAAATTTATAAGGACTGATTAAGTAAAAGCAACTGAATAGGTCTTTATAAACTTCTAAATAGAGAAAAAATAAATTAAATTAGAACCTTGTCATTCATATTAACGAAACAAATAAAAGGCTAATTAGGAGAATCAATACCATAGTCGGACTTTGTAACTCCAATTTATCAATGTTAAGACCATTAGGAAAACCATCCTTCAGATGAGTTGACATTTTTATTTGAAACTTTAGATAACAATATAAAACAACATATACAATAATCAAATTACGTATTTTACGAGTTGTTTAATTATCGGGCCTGTTGCTTTAATTAAACGTCAAATTTATACGGTATCAAACTATACATGTACTATGGTTGAATTATTATGCAAATAAATGATTATTAGAATATATAATTATACGGTGTGTGATTTATTATATAGACTTTAGTCATAGTTTTTTCTTACATGCCAAAATGGTGTAGTAAAATTTATACTTATATCAACACGCATGGTTCAGCTTAAAAAAGTTCAACAGGTGACCGGTGACAGATATGGTTTTTCACGACAAATTTGCCCAACCAAACATGTAAACGAAAGTTATTGCTACTTCGCCTTTAGCGAACTTCGGATATAACGAACAATATCTGAATGTCCCTAAGAGTTCGGTATAAGCGGAGTCGACAGTAGTTTAATATATTTTTGACTATACCTTGATAGTCAAAATATATGGCAAAGAACGTCAACTTGGGTTGACAGATTTCATGCATTTGCTTTTATAAAATTTCCCTCTATACGTTTTATTTCAGCTTGCAATTAAGACTGATTATTAAGAGTTTTAATCAATTTAATGTTTCATTAACCTTAAGAAAATATGTTTGATTGATCTGCAGTTGTAAACGTCTGAAAAGTATTAGAAGAATCCGCTTAGAATTGTTCTTATCGGGTTTATCTAGTGATAAAGGCTATCATCTATTCATATTACCTATTGTAAGATAAATTATAGAATACATTCAATGTTTTTAGTGTTAACATTGTCTGTCTGTAATTCTGCAAAATATTCAATACTAAGTCCCTAATGTGTTGAACTAGAAACATCTTTATACTTTTGGTAAAATATCATAAAAGATGATAAAAGATCTATTAACCCTACTCCTTTTCTCCTTTGAACCCCCTACCAATGATCACTGAACGAGCGTGCATGGTCTTGTATAACTCTCTTTTTCATCACTACTTTTATCCTCCTCCTTTCTCTACACTTGTGCAACAGTTTCTGTTCGTTGGTCTTGAGTTTGACTGGATGTAATTAACGACTGTGTTTCCTCGTTGACATTTATTTTCAAGTTTATGCATGGCAACCAAAAATGCATAATCTAACACTTAGCCTGCTTGCTGTAACATTATCTACTTCTGAGTCCAGAGAAGACCAAGATCACCCGAAAAGATCTAAGCTTTCTGCGCATGGTGTGGAATGTTCGCTAATTAGTCAGTAAATATTTTTAATTTACCCCTGCTTTTGTCCAGATTGAAAGATGACAAGTCCATTTAAGATATTTAGCGTGGTAAGGGTTATAGATTGTCACAGTTGTATATCTAGTTAAATGATATCTTCAAACGAAAAATTATATGGTCTAAGGGAACATTACATTATGCTAGTTGGGGCGTCCGTGACCGAGTGGTTAAGGTCGTTGACTTCAAACCACTAGCCCCTTACCTATGTGGGTTCGAATCCCGACAGGGACTTTGGATTCTTTCATGTGAGGAAGCTATCCAGCTAGCTTACGGAACGTCGGTGGTTCTACTCAGGTACCCGTTCGTGCCTGAAATATTGCACGGAAGGGAACCTGAGGTCTTCCTCCACCAGTAAAGCTGGAACGTCGCGATATGACCTATACTGTGTCGATGTGACGTAAAACCCAAAACAAACAAACAAACATTATGCTTTTCTAATGTGTTGTTTCGCTCGAGTGGATGCTGTTAGGACTCATAGAAATACATGAGCAATTTAACTTATTTAAATAGCAGCCATGTATTGCCCTTATTTTTAAAACGTGAAAATATATATGAACGAAACGTAAGGTATTCATTTGTTGATAGGTAACACACTAAGTTATGATATGTTATTGTGACAGGCGCATGATAACAAAATTAATGTACAGATGTGCGTTACTGCATCCCACCAATTTATATCAGTTGAAATGGTCAATTCGTCGGTTTTAAATCAACAACAACAACTACAAAAGAAGACCATCAAAAAACATCTATATGATTCATCAGAATAAAATAATGGAAACATTTTATTATAAGATAAAACACACATTTTCTGCTTGTTCTATACCATTTGCATTAAGTGCATTTGTATGGATGATACTTTTACATGTTATAAAATGGTTATATAATGTTATGTACTTATGGGTTTGATTTTTGTTACCATCATGCACTGGTTATTACATATATTAATATATGTATAATCTCATGGCAGTTTAGCCGAATTGATAATCATTAAACAAATTTTGTTGTACCGTTTTATACAGATATAAAAAGTGAAGGCAACATGCTAGTTTGACAAACATTTCAAAACATGGTAGTAATTTTAATTTGTTTCAGGGAAAGGGAGAGCATCGCAACAAATGTATGTTAACTTAACATTCCCCTGTGTAAGAACAAAAGAGAGAACAATACATTTAAATACAATAATAGCTAGACACAAAGTAGATAGAATGATGAGCATCCAAGCTGCTACTGTGTTAAGGATGAAACGTTCGTGTTTTCTCCTTATTTCATATGAATATATATAAATGATATCTATTTTACAAATCATAGAATGTAAAGTTTGAACAATGTTTCAACATATATAATGCCGCAACACACTTTTCACTAATGACGAAATAGAAATAATTAAAACGATGTGAATTCCGAATTGTATCATAACTGAAAATATGCCTGGTAGTAACTAAAATAAATGTGAAAAAGGAAAGTTGATCAGGAATAGGAGAGATCACTCAAATGTTGTGAAAACAAGGTTAAAAAGCGAAAATTGCAGACTCATTTGATTGAATGGGCGATGGAGATTGAGAGATAATAGAAAGTGTAAAATCTCCCACGCTCCATGGCAAAGATATACGCAATATTCTATCTCCAAAACTATAAAAATATTGAAATCAATAGTCATGAAAGTCCAGAATCATATACGCTTTTAAAAGAGGGGGGGCATAAAGATCGTCCGACATTTTAAAATGATAAAATTGCAGCTCAGTTTTGCTAGACAGTGATACAAGTAGGTAACATTCTTCTCTGATGGAACAGGTTAAAGCAGAATTCAACGACACAAAAAAATATGAAAAACAAGATCAACAAGGGGTGGCATTTAATGAACACATCTCGCCATATGACCCGGAATTGTGTTAATAAGAGAAATCAAGGGAAACTATACAGTTATTCGTCTCCCTCACAGACAGCAGTAACGAACACATTTATAAATTCATCACATTGTCATAGATTACCAGCTGTGTACTTGATTATCATCTTTAATACATGGAGATATCTGTTATTTTGAACAAGCATCAAGTAACATCGTCGAGGTTTTCTGACTACACATAACAGCACTTTGGCAGAATATAAATTAAATATGGTTGGCAAATTAGTGTTTGTTTTTCTTGTGATTGGAATGCTTTCTTTGATGTCGGTACATCTTGCAGGTAAATCACTTATTTAATATAATTTCTAATTTACAATATTTCCATTTTAGGCTATATTGATCCTAGAATTGCTGTAAACTGTCAGGATTGATTAGCTGTTTAAACCACGTATGATTAGGATCGGGAGTATTAGAAGTGTTATCAGAGTTTGAATCAAAGTCAGAGGCAAGATTGAGCTTGTAAATTTCATTAAAAGAAATTATATTACCACAAGGGTTACATGTGTATATGTATTTGTTTTGTTTTCGGCTTTTGCTTACGCGTGTGAACATATTATGGTAACAACACTACATTGTAGAATTATTCGGTTCTTTTTTATTATTTTTTTATTTAGAAAATCTAGGGAAAATGATATTATTCATAAAGTCGGACAATACTACACACAAATATCTATATGCAATTCCATTCCTTTGAAGATAGTACATGCATGCTATTGTTATTTAACTAAACGTAATTGAACTCCTATTCAGTATTAAGTCTCACACAACCATTTTGCTTGATTCATTTATATCTTTTATAATATATCTTCATGTACCGACAGAATCGGTTTCATACATTTTGTTGCATCATGTGTTGTACCAGACATGTCTATACCATGCAAACTGTTGACTAAATATAGATACCATCTACAAACATATGCCAGTGCGTTTGTCTGATTAGATAACAATAGTGTAATGACGCATGTTAAAATAATTGTAAAATTGTAAAATCATAGCAAAATATTGAAATACTGTCCTCTCAATAAAAAAAACTAAACGCTTGTATCAAACTATATTCAAAAGTATTCTATTTGGCTAAAGATCCAGGGAGACTTTACTTTACATATAAAACAATACATTGAAAAGAGCATGAGTTCAACAAACGCAATGTGCATTGGTTGATTTAAATGCGAATAAAATGCTTTCTTTTTGTATTACAGAGGCGTACGCTTGCTATGACGTACACTCTGGATGTCCGGCAGGTGAAAAAGTAGCAGGATCATTCTGTGATGATAGTTGTACTGGTGATTTTATTTGTTGCGAAGATCCATAACAGTATGTTCTTACTTTGAACCTTTCATACATAAACATCCTTCAATCATTTATACAAAAAAAGGAAAAAATAAGCTTGTTAGCGATATGTTTTGAACAAAAAATCCCGGTTATCAATTTCTGTACGTGGCACTTTTTCCAGACTTTTGTACAACTGCCTTTTGTGTAAGATCATTGATCAAATGTGAACGTGTCCTTCGTTATTATATTAATGCATCGTATATATGAAAAAGTAATTTATGATGCATTTTTGTTATAATTCTCGGATACAATATAAATTTAATGGTCATATAAAACTGCAAAGGTGTCCTTGCCTGGCATTGTGCAACTAAGGTCTTCCTCAAGTAGATCTGTAAGGTCACATTTGTGTATTTAAATAGAGAAAAACAGAATCCCTAAAGAAAGTCCAACACGGCGGTGTTGAAAATGTTGTCTACTCGATTTGATTGAGGATGTTCATGGACGGTAGTGGTAATTGCATGCTACAGTCCACGCCCTCTAGCACCGACGTAAGCAGAATTCAACATTAAGCAAAAACTGATAAAATGTTGATTCCGCAGATGGGTTAGTTAGTAATGGGATCTTTCGGAAAAGCAATACATAAAAAATAAGAGAGGATCATTTTTCTTGCACATTTATTTGTTAAAATATGAATAATTTTACTCAATTTCATACACACAAATATTATTTTCGAAAATTTATCCATATTCTCATCATTAAAAATTACAATTCTATTGTATAAATCATTTGTGATATCATGTATATTTCAGGTAAGACAATGTTGCATCATTTAGAAGAAAAAAAATGGATCTTCAACAGTTAATATATTAACATGTATTTATTTGTATATGTAAATATCTAAGTAGAAAATAAATCTTTAAGAAGTGAGATAATGAGTTAAATGACTTGTTTTTGTTTTTATTTATTTAAATCTTATAGAATAAACACATAGATTTTATCAATATGAATGATTTACATTGACCCATATAAATGTCCATATCGAGCCTCCAAACTCTTCCACCGTGTAGTTTAGGCCGTTGACATCACATTACTTGCCTATGAGCAAAGTGGGTTCAATACCACTATAGATGTAAGGAAGCTGTCTAATAATAATTATGCGAAAAATTGTTGGCTCCACTTATCAATAAGTTCATTAAATAGTAAAAAAGATGTTCGCTCGGGGTTAAAGCAAAAATGCAGTTATAAAGATAAGAAGTCGTATATCAAGATTGTTTTAAGATCTTGACTGTTGATATACTTACCTTCAACAATGATTCATATCATATAACAACAATTTAAAGAATTTGTCAATTATAGAAGGTTTACCACATACCACATGCAAAACCATTCAAACATATGTTGGTAGTATTGAGAATGATACGTGACAGGCTTACAGCACCTTTGCAAGGCACATAATACTTGAATATTTCGATGAAGCATTGATATTATATAGATTAGGAAAGGAAAATATCTATCACGGTGATAGGAAGTTTACCACAACCTTTCCGAGCAACGTCAAAATATCATATTTCTGACCGAGTTTAAGACAAAAAGGTAATTGCAGGCTAATTGCATTGCAGGTAATAACTAATAAAATATCTTACTGCTAGAAATAGCAAAATTATTCCAACTTTTTAAGTATTTCATCGAATTTTTGAAGCAATTCATCATTGATATAGCACAACAGGATTCGCAATTATTACATATATCGAAGAAACAGCGTTTACAAAAGGTCGTGTCGACCTCAACATAACTCGTACTTGTCACAATAATATATGTTCAGCATAAATTGAAGTTTCACCACACAAAATGATGAGTTTCTATTGTAAATTTAAGAGAATATATGGTGCAGAAGACCCACTGACACGAATATTAAATTAAAATAGCGCATTTTTATTTCGTTACACTGATAATTACTGACATCGTTTTAATGGTAACTGTTGGATTATAGATCAACCTACAAATGAATCTTGTTTGATGAAAGACTGTTCGCTTGCTGTTTCATAAATAAAATGTAATTTTATGGAAGTCTTTCGAAAGCCGAGTCTATGTCAAAATACAAGTAAGATATGTGCAATGGTGTCAATATATTAGTAAGCCTATTTTTAAAATATTTTTTCAAACGCATAAACCACACATGGAAAGATCTTTCTTTGACCGACGTTACCGGAAAAAAACAACACAAAATGAATTGAAAAATGCGATGATTAATGAAACTTGAACATCATGTAAAATTTACAAAAGCATGTTGAAAATGTCGTGTTACTTGTTCAAACGACAATAATGTGCATAATTATATTTTAAATTTGACCAGTTTTATTGACTGAACGGACAAGAAGGCGTCTCGTATTTCGTAATCAAAGCAATATTTTTCAAAGTATGCCCGAACTATTTTAACTATCTTGACTTGATTAGTGAAGCTTTTTGCATGTAGTCAAGATTAATGAGCTTCCAATTAAAGGATACAGTCGATGGACGCTTGACATCAATGGCAGAATATTACGATAGCTCGGTCAGAAGAAAGATATTTTGAAGTTGCGCCGAAAAGTTGTCGTAAACGCCCTTATACCGTGTCTATCAAATTGTGTAAATATAGTTCAAATTAGAAAAACATCCAGTAAAACGAATTATACACAATGCTAATCAGCCAGCTCCTAGTCTTTAACAGACTTAAAAGGCATAATTATTTAAGTTTAATAAAACATAATTTCACAGTTTTACTATAATGAAAAAAAAAAAGTAAATGAAATCGGAAATTTGGAATGCCTTTTATCTGCAAGAGATGGACGACCAAGTACATGCATTGTATAAAAGAGAGTAGAGGAATCTAATTGAAAGAAATATCAATTGTTATCTTTCGCGCAAATGTTGAAGGCTCGGATTCATTTAGACAGTTCACGGACGGAACAGGAAGGTGCAAGTTATCGTCCAAAGTCCCAAGCCCCTAGCACCGGTTTGTTATGCAGAATTCAAAATTTAAACAGCGAAATTGTGAAAATTAGAATTTTGAAATATCGCAAATGTTTTTAAAAGTAAAATCATCTTTACTCGTATTTGATAATTATCAATTATAAGATATCATTCTATGAATATATATAGCAAATCAATTGGGTATGGCCATCTTTATAAATTATGTTCAAGTTTTTTCCGTTTTGTATGATTATTCATGTCTTATCAAATCTTGATAATCTTATCAATCATATCTTATATAAAGAATGACACCAACAAAGTATCAAATGCTAAATGCTGCTAAACAAATTTTATTCAGCATATTTCTGTCGTCTTTGCTGTGTTTTGTCCGGTAGATGGTCGGAATCCAGTATAACAAAATAACAACTCTTAGCAATTTAATTTTCATAATTTATTTTCATAATTGTCATTTGATACGTCATATACATATAACATTGATATATACGTTGAATATCAATAAATGTATCATCCCACAAGTTTCCAATGTCATGACTGAAATGAAATATAAAATACTGATGTATAATGATTAAGATAATGATAAATAAAATTATAACAGACGTTTCTATACAATATACAGATGCACAATGAAATTATTTACGTCCAAGACAATCGTGCTATCATACGTCCCATTGTTAAACATTAACCCATTTTGTTTATTTATCTAGCAAAAAAATAACTAATAGCAAGACTATCACATACTATACAACATAACCTGAATATTTATTACTGTTTAAACTATCAAGTCCTATCATAACTTCTTGTTTCAAAATAGTGTTATACTAATAATTGCAACAACGTTTTCACTTTCGTCTAAGAATACTAGTATTATGAATTAAACATACTATATATCTAAATTATCACATTTCTTTCTTAGAGCTTCTCGGTATCAAGGTACAATTAAATAAGTTCCTGAATAAAACCAACGGCTACCAGTGATTGTTATTATTTTTTTTAAATCATACCATTATTTTATCATAATTCTACAGCAGATTTGATCACTTGAGCACCAATTGTTACAATTTGAAGCGTCGACTGAACCTGCCCCGTTTGGACATCCGGATCCCTCACTGTAACAGAAATATGACACACCTGGAAGAAAAAATATAGTTGTATGGTATTTATAAGCAATAGGCTATTTATGTCTATCTTTGCAAATGATGTTTAAAATTTAAATGGTTTGTATGCGATGGTGTCATATATTTGCAGTCAAAAGAAATTACAAATTTTTGTTAAAATACCAAAAGTATTTCATCATAATGATTATAAAAATGTTAGATATAAAACTCGAAGCATGATTGAAACTTATTTAATTTTCTAAATATGGTTAATGTCTTAGTTAGGTTAAGTTATAAAATATGTGAAGTAGAAATCAGTAAATGTGACTTACCGGCAACTTCAATAGAAGCTAGCATAAGCATTCCAACTAAAAGTAGCACCAACATAAGTTTCCTGCTCATATTGCTGTCTTGGAGTTTCTGTCCACAAAGAAAGGCAGCTATAACAGACGATGAATAACCAACGTTTAGCTGAGATTTATTCATATAGTCTAACGTTATTTTGCTGATAAGAATATACATCTATTGTTACAGAGCGGAACATTATTTTTCTTTGTTATTAGGAATATGTGACGGCTGGAATGAGACCCTAACCGTTCATATATACAAATGTTGCTTCTTATATATATGAATATTGTTATCACATACATTTACATATTATAAGGCAGATTAAGCGTAAGAAATGGATTTTTCTTTTAAGCTGTAGAACGTGGACAATATGTTTTTTTGAAAACTGTAACAAATTGCTGTGATCATTGAAAAGCCCCGTGTTACAAGTTCAAATTGCTATGAAACTTTAAAAAATGCGTCAATACCTACCAATCATGTTACAAATGTTGTCTTGGCCATAGCCTTTGTAACGGCATGCTCAATCTTAAATTTCCTGTTACAATGGCAACGTGGGAGTCAAAACTGATTTCAAAGTGTTGCAACTTCTAAATGAACTGAGATAGGGTCAATGACTTTTCAGCGTTGGTTACACATTACTTTCAGACCGACCTGAGGCGCCAAATTTAGGCTGTGACAAGTCAAAACTCTTTTTGATCACTTTTTTGTGTTCTTTTTTTTTTTGTTGTTTTGTTTTTTTGTTTTTTGGATCATAGGAAATGTTGCGCTTCACATTTCTCACAGGATCTGACTTAATCAAAATGATTTGTTACAATACTCTAGTAAGCTTTAGTTTACATCTTCACCGGTACTCGCTTCATTGTATTACTGTACATGCTTTTTAGGTTTTTTTTTAAATACTTTTATAAAAAACGAGCAATTTGGCCTCTGATGTTTATATAAAAAACACTATATTTCCGTGACTCTTCAAAATCTATATGCCTTTCATCACTGATCACAGGCATGTGTTTATGGAGAAAGATACAAACAAATATATTAAAACAAAGGGTCCAATTCCCAATTGAAACAAAGGCTATTTTATAGTCACCATATTTTTTAAAGCGATACAATTCAAATGGATGGAACGTTGAAACATCTGGAAATTCATCAATAGAAAGCATTATAAACAATATATAGCCATTAATTAAAAATTGCGGCTTCGGACAAAAGTGTTGCTGAGTCACTGATTTCATTAAAGTTTATTTAATGATACACTGACTTTCATGTTATGTATGAAATAGTTTTCTGTATAAAACTGCTAATTGACTAATGTTAGTGTATTGTACCTTACACTGACTTTACTTTGTCCCTACTTTAAACTTATCCAGAACAGTATTAATAATTTATAAAATATGGGCATAACAAGAAAAAGGTATCCCGACAGACGTGTGCAAAATATGTATACGTGCTATATTATTATCTTTTAAATAATGTTTTGTATCAATAGCCATTGGAACTTATTGTAGTTTAACCTTTCTTTGTCCTGTATATAATTACTTAACACTTCTGTGCGTAATATTGACTCTTTTTCGGTCAATTTTATTCATGAATGTTTTACAATTCATGTGCAGTTTTCTGTGTTGTTTCACTAATATAACGAATTAATATATCAAGTTTTATCAGTCAAAATTCTTCGGGTATATACAGTGTTGGCTAATTAAGTTTCATACTTTTAACTTGGCATAGCATACCTTGCAACACGTTTCATATATTGTATAAACGCGATATGTAAATGTATGCTAGTTTTTCTTAATTATAAATACTTACATTCTTTAAATGTTTATTAAACTTAATATTTGTATATTTATTTTCCTTGGAAACACATTTATCTAAATGATGATGAAGCAAATATTTGCTTAACCATAGAGAAGGGAAATCAAATTATTTGTGTAAATGATTTTGACAAATTTATTGCTAAAAGAAAACCTATTTGGATTTTTTTCTTCAAAAGGTATAAAGAATATGTGCGACATTATAATGCTGTATTGGAAGTGTATATGTAACAATGGTATAATACATATATATTATAGGTATTACAGTAGTATATCGTAATACCGCTATAAATAGTTTATATATTAAAGCTGTATATCGTAGTATCAATACTGAGAATTTGCGTATTACAGTTGTATATCGTGATATCAATATAGATAGTTTCTGTTTTACAGTGGTATACCGTGGTATCGCATATTGCAGTGGCATATTGTTGTATCGATATAGGTAGTTTGGGTATTACAGTGGTATATCGTGTTATCGTTACAGACAGTTTACGTAACTTATATCTGCACTACAGTTAACGCACTGGTCATGTTATATTTGTATACGATTTAACTATGGCACTTTTTCAACGGAAAGGTCCCCAAACTATTATACAATAAAAAGAAATGTACTTGAAAATAATATGAATTGTTATTGTGTGCTCAAGCTGTCACTGTGAAGCTTACATAAAATCATTTTTCTGTAAAGGCACATTATGCCTCGGGACGAATAAACTTCTTTGATGAAAAAGATAAAATGAGTTTAGTAGGAACTAAAAAAATATTTTTTCAACTTGTTAGAAGCTTATCACCTGAAGAGAGCTGCACGGAGTGCGGAATTATTTGTTATTCAAGTATTTTTTTCATTGTGTTCATATTTCTTTTTTATTTGATTATTTGATTTTCTTTTGTCTTATTAAAAGTAGGAATACCGACTTCTGCTAAGTAGACGTTGTGTTACTTAGCATACTTCATAGTTCGGGCGTATTTTCTGTGTTATCAATAGATGTCGGGTCGAAGTCCAGTATAACAAAATAAGAACAATTTTAACTTTATAATTTAATTCCATAATATCTATTGGTTGTGTCATATACATATAACATTGAGCTTTATGTTGAGTACTAATAAATGTTTCATCCCAAAAGCTTTCGATGTCAGAACTGAAACAAAATAAAAAAAGCTCGATGTAAAACAATGATACAATGTATTAATTTAAACGTAGCTAAACGGGATACAGGCCACAATCAGTGTACAAACAAATTAGTATAGCTGACATACGAAAACCTTAATTATGATCAAAAGATTGTACCGTGTTTCTACATCCGGTGACACAGGCTATTAATTTTATTATCCAAATGTGTTTTAAATATATATTTCTACTTCGAAATTTCTTGTTTCGATAATAACTGCCCGTGTGCCCTGCCATATTTGGTATCTTGCTGGGACGGTGATTCTGTGTTGGGGAATACGTGCATTGAATGCCACCCTTCTTTGTTGATCTTTGTTTTCAAGCAATAAGTGGAACAACGTTTCCAAACAATTTCATTTCAGCTTATTATCAATATAAACAAGCCCTTTATTTAGTATACTAAATGTACGTCTTTACAGTTTCTCGATATCTACGTACAGTTATATACAAGTTCCTGAATAAAATGTAACTATTACCAGATATTATTGCATTTGTATTAATGCAAAAGAATCAACAACAAAGTTCATACCATCATTTTGTTAATCTTGACAGCACATAAAGTCTCTGGAGCAAGCATTGTCACAGTTTGAACCAGAGACTGAACCTGCACCACCTGGACAACCGGCTCCCTCATTGTAACAGCTATATGATGCATCTGAAAGAAAATAAGGTGTTGTTTTTTTTGGGTATAGATAAGTAATAGGCTTTATGAATGAGTTTGTAAATGATTTAAACACGGTTTATAATTATGTGTGGTTGTGATATTTTTGTGGTAAAATAAAACAACCCGCCGCTTTTTTATAAATCGTGTTTAAAGATAATGATAAAGCAGATTTTGTCTAAATTGCACTGAATTGCTTTTAAACGGTAAGTTACTTGAATTTTTTACCAATCCATTAAAATACTAGCTAACATTACACCTTTCAAATGCAAGATAATCACCTTTTATAAATATTATCGAGATACATGTATTATACAACAAGTATACTGTTAGAATTTATCTATAATGCATCTAAACACATATATACAAAACCAGATGTGAAAATGGAAACAAATCTAATGTTCTAAATACTATGAATAGTTCATCTCTTACAAGTTATGAAGATCGTGAAGAATATATCAGTAAATGTGACTTACCGGCAACTTCAATAGAAGCTAGCATAAGCATTCCAACCAAAAGTAGCACCAACATAAGTTTCCCGTTCATATTGCTGTCTTGGAGGTTCTGTCCACAAAAAAGTAGCTTTAACAGACGATGAATAACCAACGCTTGGCTGTCAGTATTTATAAGGCAAACTCTATCTTGTGTGGATTTTTAAAAGGATAAGAATATACTTCTATTGTTAAAAAGCTGTATATTATTTTCCGTTCAAAGGCATTTTATGCGACGGCTTGAATGAGGCCCTAACCGTTCAGATATATATGGGTGGTTTGTTAAATATTACTAATATTCTTTTAGCAAATTTAGCCTAAGCATTGGAACAAAGTTTATTTTTTCTGTAGAAAAGCACTTAGAGCTTCGTACATATAAAACGCTAATAACAGGAGGAAAATAGAGCAGAATGTGAAATGATTTGTTATAAATATATCACAATGTAAACAAAATTGTATTTTGACTGCTACACAAAGTACCAAAATTACTTTAACAGAGCATGGTTCAGCTATATGATCAGTGAGTTTATTTTGAAAACTGTAACTGGACACAAACAATACGTAGGTTTTGAAAATTAAAAATATTTGGATTTTATGACCTAACATGTCATAAAATATGAAGAAAAATGAGGAGAAAGATCAACAAAGGGTGTCGTTCATCAAAGAAACACTCTTATATAACATTGCCACACCTCCATGGTAGCCAGCAGGTATTAAACCTTAAAACGGAAAGAATAAGGGGTGAGAAAAAAGGGAACGAGCGCTCTGTTTGTAACAACCCTATATAATATATATTTATCCCCTGTCTGTCTGTTCGAAAAAGTGATAGGTCTATAATAATATATATGATTATATCGTATCCTGTTTTAATTTTTGAATATCAAATTCTCTTCTTACCGATGCTAGGAGTGTGAATAATGTTAATCCTTTTATACCGTTGTCATACACGTTAAATAAAACAAACATTTGTAATATTTAAATGTTTGTGTGTTGGGCCCTCCCCACTCTTAATCACTGTGGTTTTGTTTTATTTGTAAATGGGTCATAGAAAATGTTGCACTTCTGATTGTCACACATGATTTGGCTAGATCAAAATAAGCTTCCGTTTTAAGTACATATTCACCAGTACCCGCTTCATTACATTTTATTATATTTCAACAACAACAACAACAACAAAAAAGAACATTTATTAAACGCACCATATCGAACCTCTGATGGTTATAAAACCACAATTTCTGTGACTCTTCAAAAATATATATGCTTTTCACAACTAGATCACAAGCTAGAGCTTACGGGAAAAGATACAGACAGATAAAGCTTAACAAAAGTTATGTCTCACTTGAAACAAATGCTATTTTGTAGGAACCATATCTTAATAAAACGATACAATTCAAATGGATGGAACGCGGAACAGCTTGAACATCATCTTTAGAAATCGTTATAAAACAATATAAAACGATTCGTTTAGAACTGATGCTTCGAACAATGGTGTGGCTGAGTCACAGATTTCATCAAAGTTTACTGACTGCCACACTGACCTAACCACGTATGTATGTATACATGCGTTTTCTGTACAATAATGTTAACTGACTAAAGTTGTAAGATATTCACAATAGTGTATTGTTCCTCACACTGTCCTTACTTTGTCGTTACTTAACCATATCCAGATCAGTATTACACTTTCTTTATGAATTTTGGCATAAAAAGAATACGGTATCCCAATATACGTGTGTAAAATATGCGTGTTAACAGTATATATGTAATATTATAATTCAATGATGGAATGTTTTGGTATCAATAACCATTGAAACTTATTGTTATTATAAAACATATTCTACATTTTTTGTCATGCATGCATTAGTATTTGCTTGCTGTGTTTAACACCGCTGAAGTTATTGTTGAGTCTTCTATGTCAATATTATTAATAAATGTTCTACAAATCATGTGTAGCAGTTATTCTGGTTTTCACTAAGATTATGAATTAATATATTATGCTTTATCTGTCAAAATACTTCGGCTATATACATGTACAGTGTTGGCTTATTAAGTTTCATACTATTAACTTGGCATAGTATATCTTGTGATACATTTCATATTCACATATCAACGCTAGATTTAAAGACATGCGGGTTTTTTTATAATTATAAATACTTGCGTTCTATGATTAAACTTTAGATTTGTTTATTTTTTCTCAGTGGGAACATATTTATCTAAATGATGATGAAGCGAATAGTTGCGTAACTACGGAGTGTAGATATATACACTTATGTCTGTAAATTCATAATGTTATAAAACTGTATTGTTAAATGATATTGTATTGGAAAAATACATTTTTTTCCAAAAGGTATGATTCTAGATTATATGCAACAGTATATTGTTGTATTGAAAGTGTACGTGTAATAATGGTATTTAGATAGTTTACGAATTACAGTGGTATATAGTAGTATTAATATAGTTTTCGTATTACAGTCGTGGTATATCGTGATATCGATATAGATTGTTTTCGTATTAAAGTGGTATATCGTGTTATCGATATGGATAGTTTATACGTGATATCAATATAGTTTACGTTTTACAGCGGTATATCGTGATATCGATATAAATAGTTTATGTCGTGGTTTCGATATAGATAGTTTACGTATTACAGTGGTATATCGTGGTTTCGCTATAGATAGTTTACGTATTACAGTGGTATATCGTGGTTTCGCTATAGATAGTTTACGTATTACAGTGGTATATCGTGGTTTCGCTATAGATAGTTTACGTATTACAGTGGTATATCGTGGAATCGATAAAGATAGTTTATACGTGATATCGATATAGATAGTTTATGTATTGCAGTGGTATATCGTGGTATCGAAAGAGATAGTTTACGTATTACGGTGGTATATCGTGATATCGATATTCATTTAAGTTCACTTAGGCCGAACCAGGTTATATTTTCAGCTATAAGAAACATTTTTTTCCGAATTCCGCCCATTATAAAAATGTATGGATATAGAGAACTTGGTTAAAAGGATAATTGTCTATAAGAAACTCTTTATAATTCAATGATAGAAAAAAAGTACACAAAAGACATGGTACTGTTACTTAAAACACTAAAATATGAACTTCCAGTAAATAGATGGCGTATTTTTCTAGGCGCGTTTTAATGATGACGAAAATTCTTATACATCTTAAGATAAAAACATTGTAAAAGATTTGTCTGTGTTAAAGTAGAGTATATATTATTTGTTTAAGCCCAGGGAATTTAAGTGTAATGAATTTAATGAAGTTACGACTTGTTCGGTATTATTTTTGTGTTGCTAATCTCTTTATTAAGTAAGCAATTTTCCCTTTATTCAGTTAGCATTTCTTGCAATGGTTGTTTGAATTAATATTAACTACTGTTTAATTGACAGTAAACTTTTTATGCCAGAAAAGATATGGTTTTATCTTTTTCAACAAATTACACGACTTGAAATGATAACCCACTTCTGCAAGATGTGCAGAATTCCTCTAGAGTCATGCTAATTTTCATAAAAATTTTGAAAATGTAATTAGAAGTAAAATGTTGTGAATTGAACAAAGAAAGTATTACACATGGCAAGCAGCACTTACAGTCCACGCAAATTACCAAAAAATAGAGGTCACAATATACAATAATAGCCCTTACAGCGTTAGTTAGTAATGTTGTAGAAATATTGCCATAAATACAGCAAAAGCAGTCCTGTCATGCACTTAACATGTAAATGATTACTTGAATCTCGAATATTTTTACTTTCTTAAAAGCTTAGGTCATTTTTCACTAGTTTGATTTTCTTTAAACATTTTTGCTCAGCTGAAGGCTGGCAGCTTTAAATATATTCTACAAACATTCCTTAGGTACGAATCAACACAAACATGTTATCCAAAACCAAAAGTCATATGCACGAAACTCTTTATCGTAATAGATCAGATAATGGAACTATCTTCATAACGGTTCATTTTAAAGGGGTGATTATTTGCCCACCTTAAATGCTCAAAGGTTTAGTCTAAACATATATCCGGGAGATGGATTACAGTGAAAAAGATACTAGTAAAAGTGTCGTTGGGATAAAGTTTATAATGAATAACTTTGACAATCCAGACCGTGGGACAAATGAAAATCCGGTAATTAAAGATGATAGTGAAACAGAGAGTACTACGTTTCTTGGTAAATTGAGATACAATGGAGAATACAGAATTCGTTTCTTACATACATGTTTTGTTGTCTGGATGTTCATCACATTGGTAATTATTTTTACAGTTTACTTGTTATCATCAATTTTGAACACTTAAGAAAACTCAATTATATATTATTATATTAGCCATTACAATGAAAATTAAAGGCGAGCGGTGGTCTAGTGGTTAAGGTGTCTGCCTCTAAACCCAGAGAGCATGGATTTGAGCCCTAATCGGATCACGACCATGTTACATATGACACAAGTAGTGGATGGTTCAAAGAAGCGGCTCGACAGTGATTAATATAGATAGAAGGACATTGTTTCGCAATCGAGCTTACAAAATTATGTTTAAACCAACAAAAATATCAACAACGTTCAAACGGTACAATGTTATGTTAGCATCATGTTTATGGTAATAAACAACCAATCATAGTTCGGCCCGTGGAGTCTTTAGATTAGTTAGATAAGCAAAACTTAAGTCAAGAGAGATATGTTACATGTATTCTGTTGCAGAAATGCCAGAATCCAAAGTTTCTTTAATTTTAAGATAGACTTAGAGTTAGTATTTCTTTAAGGAGGTCAAGCATCCTTGCATTTCCTGAGCTCCACTGCGGTCCTAGAGCTTAAAATTATAAAATTTGGAAATCATAATTATATAGATCAACTTTTTCACTTTTAACGAAAAATTCGAAAACGATATTAGAGAAATATACCCAGATAATCGATAATTTAATATGTGATTATTGGCCCAATGTAAGATATAATGTAAGATATTATAAGCATTTGAAACGCGTTTCTTGCACAATAAAAAGATTATTAGTTTTCTGTAAACTCGGAATGAGAGGATGATCCGAAGAAAAAATGAGTACGAACAAACACAGCGATTAAACTTGCATTATACACTTGAGGATTATATAGCTTCTTATCTGTTAGTAATAATTTTTCATAAATGATATGTATAATTGTATGTTGACTCAATCTGATGATATTTTCAGTCTAGATGAAATACAGATGTTTATGTTATTATTTGCTGACGACACTGTTTTATTTTCATATACTGTTGAAGGTCTACAAAATTTGTTAAATAACATGAACATGTATTGTAAAGCATGGAATATTACTGTTAATACTGATAAAACTGTAGTCATGGTTTGTAAATCTGGAAACAGAACTCAAGATTATGATATATTCTATGATAGTGAAAAACTAGAAGTTGTGAGAACTTTTACATACTTAGGTGTGACGCTTTCTTCTAATGGTCGTTTTTATCAAGCACAAAAATCGCTTGCTAATCAAGCTTTAAAAGCTTTGTTTTCTTTAAATGCATTATTTGATAAAGTTAATTTTGAGATACCAGATAAATTAAAATTATTTGATACCATGATATTACCTATATTAAATTATGGATCAGAAATATGGGGGCTACATAAAGCCCCTGACATTGAAAGAGTACATTTGAAATTTTTGAAACAGTTGTTAGGTGTAAGGCAACAAACTGTAAATACAACAGTGTATGGAGAATTAGGAAGATTTCCATTAATTGTATATAGAAAGATAAGGATATTGAAATTTTGGTACAGAATTCTTAAGAATAACGACAAACTTATTTATAGAATTTATAGTATGAGAAATAATAATGATGTTTTATTAAACAAGTGGTCCAGTGATGTACGAGATTTGTTGAATGAGTTAGGTTTTCCGTTTTTATGGAATAATCAAAATATTACAAATGATCAACTAAATATTTGTATAGCACGAATAAAAGATCAATACTTACAACAATGACAAAGTGAAATCAACAGTTTACCTAAATTAGAAACTTATTGCATATTTAAAAATGAACATGTTGCGGAAAATATTTGTTGTGTGTTAGTAATTTAAATTATCGTACTACTTTATGTCGATTTAGATGTTCTGCTCACAAATTACTGATAGAGGAAGGTAGACACAGGAATATTCCGAGATCTGAACGAATCTGTTTACGTTGTAACATGAATGTTGTTGAAAATGAGTATCATTTTCTATTAGTGTGTCCCTTTTATAGAGAAATAAGATATCGTTGCCTTCCTAATTATTACTGTTCTTGGCCTAGTATCCAGAAATTTAGAAATATTATGACATCTTGCCAAAAAAGTATTATAAATAAACTGGCAAAGTATTTATACCTAGCTACATGTAAACGAGATACGTATAATCAATAAATCTGACTGTTTAAATACATATTGAATAATTACTATTTCTTTACACTTTTCTCAAAAATATTTTTTTGTGGGTGTGTGTGTGTTTGTTTGGGTTATTCTCATTGTTACCAAATGTATTTTATTTTTGTTATTTGTTTGTTTGTTTGTTTGTTTTCTTGTCATATTACATGCACATTATATCATATGTATGGCAATGAACATATTGTATGTTTATGCTGAATAAACTCTTGAACTTGAATACAGCATGGTGATACAAATTGTTTATTTAGTAAATATTTTCCATATATAATATGCAAAGCATGTCCTGGTTAGTGAACTTTTATACATCTCTTGATACATCTCTTCTACAAATTTTTCAACAATTACTTTTTTCTAAATTTTCTTTCGCTCGATTAAATGCTTTCAAGAGCATTTTTATAGGAACATACCGATATTTTAGATTAAAGTTGCAAGAGAAAGTCTTTAAAAGTAAACTAATATCCGAAGTACAGATGAATACGAGACATATTTTGATACATTAGCTTAAGACATTTTGTTCGATAGGGTTTCGTAAGCAACATGATTTCAGTAAGGTGTTGCTCATACTTTTTAGATGGCATATCGGTGTTTGTGGTACTGTGAGAGGAAAAACGTACAAAATTCTACAACATTACTAAAGTTGTGTTAACTACACGGAATGTTTCTAACAAACTGTATTAATTTTTTCTTTATGAATGATTTACTTGTAGTTTAAAGTAACTCCAACGAAGGTTTTTTTCCGCATGATTGGACTACAAATAAATAATTTCTTTGCGATGTTTATACCTACATGTATCGATATGAGTCTTTCCTTGTAACTTGTTTGCAAACTTTCATATCAATTGCTCACTTCTTCGTTTCTCCATATTGACCATTTCTATAGTGTTAATATATTAATGATCTAAAATAAAATAATTTTTATGATTTTAAAGATTCAGTAAATCAATTTTTATGGTTATATATCATGTATATCATGAATATAATGCTCAAATGAAGGTTAATCAATATAGTGAGTTCCCAAATGCATTATTTGTAAATATAATACCGAATTTACATTTCATATTATTAAAAGGAGGTAATTAAAAATTTATTTCCTATAAAGTCTCAGTCAAATTTGTCAATAAGAAATAAATGCATATATTTATTTTTTTGATTACATATAATGTGGACAAATATTAACAGTACATAGTGTTCGATGTTTGACAATTGATTTAGAAGCATTATTATACATATATAAAATTTCACTTAAGTGTGGTAACAACCTTAATTACAACATGCAGGATCTTTGAATCAAATAGCTGTCACGAAATATGAATTTCTATTTTATTTCTGAATATATTTATGAACTATCTTTAGCATACTTTTCAGTTTTAAGTACTCGAGTAGAACCATTTTAAGATTTTCGAATTCTATGTTTTTAGGTTTTTGTACTTCATTGGAACCCCGTTTATAATTTGTACCCCATTGGAGCCTCTTTGATAATTTGTACCTCATTGGAGCCACTTTGATAAGTTGTATCTCATTGGAGCCCCTTTTATAATTGTTTTGAGTACGCATAGAATTATATAAACTATTCTCAAATAGTTTTGTGTTAACTAATCGATGGCGATTATAATTTTCAACCAGGGATGGAACGTATCGGTGGTTGGAGGAACTTTTCCAGATCTTCGTCTGATTATACAGAAAGATTTGGAGACTGCATCTTGGATATTCACTCTTGGGTCTCTCGGTTATTTGTTAGGTGCTTTCATTGGTGGACTCTTGTTTGACAGGTATATATTAAAACTCACTTACTTAATTGACGGTTTATTTGGAGGTCCATTTGTTTTGCGGGTATATGAACCTTACAAATGTTTGAGATCTATTACGAAACAAATAAAAAGAAAAAAATCCACCACTGTAAGTAAAAATGTTCCTCTTTTGATAACAATATATTACTATACATAATTATTACATTGCCAGCATTTTCTTCAAAAAAAAAAAAAAAAAAAAAAAAAAAAAAAAAAAAAGGAAAAACGAAAATAAGTACTTAAATATTTATATAATTTCGTGTGTGTAAAATAGTAAACAATTAGTGTATAAAATTATAAAAATTCTTCATAATCTTCATTAGCAAGTATGTGCTTTGGAGTGTACAATTCCATATATCTTCCACTGAAATGTACTGAAAAACGTTCTGCATACACTTAATAAGTACCATGAACAATTATACATATACTGTAATAAAACTTATTTAATACACTCATATACTTATTGGTTGGTTTGTTTTACTTTAAGTGAATTGTTCTATAAAGAAAGGTCTGTAATAAGATAAATAGTTTCAACGAAAAACATTTGCATGGATTTTGTTGGTAAGCGTGAGATATATGGTCCGATACATGATTATTATGAATGTTCATACCAAATCACTAAGAGCTTTGTCTACAACTATTTTTGAACAATTTTTAATGAGAATATTCAAATCATATTTTTTTTATGTGTCTTTTCGATATTTAAAATTTTTGAAAATGTGCCCATTGTAGACCAATCCACTTTAAGGTTCATTTACAGGTACTGTGGACTAGCAATGTACCGTTCATTGACAAGTACTTAGAAAAGTTACAAATATTCTTCATAAGTCCTGTGAACAATTGAAAATTCACTACCTGAAGTCGAACACGTTATTGATAAATTCTGTCAGCAGTATGTAACTATATTTTTCTTTTCTCTTCTAGAATGAACCGTTTACTGCTTCTTATAATCGTTACGATATTGAACGCCTTGGCTATCGCAGCATTTCCATGGTGCAGCACCTTTCCTACCATGCTAGCGATAAATTTCTTTTCTGGCTTATTTAATGGTGGAATGGATGTTGGTATGTGTTACTTTAAATACATTTTGGGCGTAGATTTGACCAAGGTACGAGGGGTGATTAAAAACCTGCAGACTTTTGATATCAACGTTATGTAGTTCAACGTAAATTTAATCCACCTATGTCTAAGCAACAGCAATATTCTGCGTTATTTTGGATCATTCCTCGTATGTTGCTAAAAGAAAATCTTGTTTAACTTGTATTGTGTCATTGTCTTGCATTCCCTTTTGCTAACGGTTTAATAGTAAAATCGGTTTCTTTTCTATCTATTTGTTGTTCAAAACTTAATTAAAACATTTTTGAATAACGTACAGTAAGAAATTGGCTTTGTAATTTGTGGTTTTCTTTGAATTGTCATGAAAGGACGAAACACGTCCTGCTTAATATCATAGGAAAACAACTTTTCATTTATCATAGACAGGAAATTTAATCTAATATTGGTTCGTGTGCAAATGTTAATTCAAATGTTTAAAAGCAATAGGTGATCACATGCTATTTGTTAAAGTTAACATCTGATAACCGTTATTGGCAAACATTCATGATTAAAATGTATTTGCTAAGTTTAAGTAAACTATTTCAAAATTTGAATTATTAACATATAACATGCGCCAAACAAATATTTGCTGATTCCAATGGTGCAGATTTTGTTAATGAAACTATTGTGGCTTGCAGAAATTGTGACATAATATAATCGTATATATTTATCAAAAATCTTCCAACATTGAACATTTTTGGCAAGCATAATGGGCCAGAATGGTAAATTATGTAACACCGGAATAATTGCCTAAACATGGTATACATTGATTTTTCTTATATTAAATAATGACACGAAAGAATAGCAAAATACACCATTAAATGATGTGCACGATTTTAAATGGTGACAAATTGTTACCGAAAACAATTGCCACGTGATCACGCAAAAATATAATTGATTTTTGCAGGGGGAAATTCCCATGTTGCATCTATTTGGGGACGGAATTCAGCACCTTTTATGCAAACCATTCACTTTGGCTTTAGCTTCGGTGGAATCATCAGTCCATTGTCAGCAGAACCATTTTTGGCGCCAAAATCTTGTCCCAGTGAATTAGTTGAAAACATTACTGTTACGGCATTTACAACAACAGAACTTCCGGTTGTAAATGTTACAACAGGAAGTGAAGAATGTGAAGAAGTATATGGTGAAACACATATCCATTATGCATATCTTATTGCAGGTATTGTATCGCTTACTGCGACAATCCCTTTTCTTTGCCTTTTCTTGCTTTCTCAGAAGTATGCAACATACGTCGATTCACCTTTAGCTTCATCCGACATTAAAAATGAAAATACGATTGATGACCTTCCAAAGTTGTCTTTGAAGAAAAAGATAACATTTGTCACACTTCTGATGCTACTTATCAGCATATATGCTTGTACAGAAGCAAGATTTTCGGGACTTTTAACGACATTTTTGACTGAATACTTGGATTGGTCTACGGCTGAAGGTCTGCACGTGACGTCGTTATTCTGGGGAACATTTGCGGCTGGCAGATTTCTTGGTATTCTTGTAACACGTTTCGTTAAAACACCTACAATGATAGGTATATACGTGGGTGCGCTTACTTTATCCTTTGTAGGCATGTTTCTTGCAGCAAGGTACAATATCGAGGAACTCGTCTGGGCATGCGCGGCGTTAGCTGGGATGAGCATGTCTGTGATTTTTCCCGCCATTTTCACGTGGACAGGCGAAAGTATTCTTAATGTGACAGGAACAATTTCTGCTGTATATCTCGTGGGAGTGTCACTTTTTAATATGCTTTTCCCTTTATTATACGGTCATCTGATGGACAATTATACACAAATGTATTTTGTTGATTTGCTGATTGCTCAATGTGTTATCACCATTTGTATTTACATATCCATTCGCGTACTGCTTAAAGTTTATGTTAAAAACCATGACCTGAAAGGAAACACTAACGTGGTTTCTTGAACAGGATTTCTGTAACACAGTAAAGCCAATGTCTGTAGTTAAATCACTGTCTTCTTTGTTCAAACTTGTGTACGGATAAATTTCCTCAAAATTACACAAGCAAACATTTTTTAAGAAAAAGCTTGATAATCCTGACGGACATGTTAAGCGTCTTTTCTTTTTTAACTATTCAAAGATACCTGTAGTTGTGCTTTTACAAATTATTTTATGTAATATACTAAATGGCTTCAAAAACGCACACCTGTATAGCATGTGTTTATACTGGAAAATGAGTTACGGAGGATGCATTCATATCTAAAACATATATCTACTTACCATTAACTGTTTCTCAATTTAAAATTTTATTTTAAATGTTAGATTGCTTAAGCCGAATCTAGTGACGTAAATCATGCATTAACATACTTTATTATTTTTTGTCGCTTTGAGTGTTAAAGAGTGATTCCTGTCTTCTCTGGTTTTTAGTACTGAAATTATTAAAAGTGTATGAAGACATCAGCCAAAGAACACCAGTAGTAAAGCTCGAATAATTATATTTCGGCGCCCTTAGCACGATAAAAATGTATGTCATGTTTGACACCACTGTCCTGCCAAAAAATATCAGTTGTTAAGTTTAGTGCCCTTAGTGCGGTTCATACTTGTTCCTGATGATATCCGAAACGTGTTCTCTGTATGTTGCCGATAGTTTTCACATCTTGACATCTGTTAAAGAATAAACACAGTTCATTACATTAATAAAATAAAAATAATTGACGCATGAATTTCAGTGGATGATTTCTGTAAAATATTTTGGCAAATGTGTATCTTTTTTGGCAATTTATAGAAGACGGCAAGGACTCAGTGTTGGAAATAGTCATTGAAAGTTTATATTTTGAATTGGCAATAATATTGTCAGAAATGTGATCATTTATGGAAAAAACATGTTAAAGCATCTCCCTGGCAATAATTTTACATTCTATATGGAAGTATATCTTGCCGAAAGTGTAACTTTTTGGAGCGAAGTGTCTGTCATGTGTTACTTTCTTTAAAACGTAATCAATTTAAAATAAATCCGTGTGTGTCTGAAAAACAGCAATAAACATGTACTAACATAATGATTCTATTGTAAAAAATGTTGCTTTTCCAAAAAAATGAGTATTTCATTAAACAAAGTTTTCAAAGTTCTTTATGATAAATCGCACATATTAAATTCTCTATGTATAATTATTAGGTGCTACTTTTACGTTTTGAAGAATCCCAACCAAAAGTTTAGGATCAACGTCTTCTTTCTTTAACAGAATCAGTAAAGATGAAGTTCAATACAATGTTAGTAATAAAGAAACGTTTTAGATTATTTCTAAAATTCTCGTTTTGTATTAATAAATCAAAGTTATCTTAGTGTTTTAATGCCTTTGGTGTAAAGGTCACTTAAATTTTTTTTCTAAAATGCCCTGTTTTATACCGACAACGATGAAAAAATATGTAAAAAGAATGTAAAACAAACCAAATTGTTTTGCTTCAGCAACTGGCTTGTTTTTTGTTGTTGTTTTTTGTTTTTTTTTTGTTGTTGTTTTTTTGCGGACAACTTTGATTAAAAGTGAGAGAAACAAATTGTAAACTTGTATGCCACTTGTTTCCACGCGTAGATACACACAGACTGTTTTTATATTGTGTTGTTATATTTTCTGGTCGTTCGGGATCATTGATGCCAACACTATAAAGTGTTGAGAATTGAGTACCGCTCAAGCCGGTGCTAGGGGGGCGTGAGGGATGTTGCACTTATTCATTATCCCTCATGTACAGACTCAATCAAACCGAGTCTGCAATTTTTATGTTATTTTGTTGTGATTGATGCTTCCGAAGGATCACTTTGTTTCCAGAATTTTTAGATGGGACTGTTTCTGGTTGAAATTTTTAGCTTGGTTAAACGTTCAGCTAACACGGGAGAGGTCATATGACGACTTTCCAGTTTAACTGGTTGAGGATTATCAAAGGTGTCCCTTTATATCAGACACGGATGGGCGCCGGAGTAGAAAGAACTACCAACGTTCCGTAAGCTTGCTGAATATCTTCCTCACATTAAATAATCCGAAGTTCTTGGTGGGATTCGAACCCTGAGCAGCAAGTGGTTTGAATCAAGAAAAGCGGACTCCCTAAAGAACCCTAAAAAATGTTAGTGTAAAATATCACAAATAACACTTCGCCGTTATCATTTACTTATGTACTAATTTACTTTGGTTGATAAAATCACGCCAAAATAGTCTTATTAATTTGAGTCAGCGTTATCACATACTTTCTACTAAGACATACAACGCATTTATCTATTTTCCATTGATGTTCGTTTGCCTAACGTATCCTAAATATTTGGAAAAAGTAACAATAAGCTTGTTTTTCAAGGATAAACATATCTCAATAATGTAGTAATAACGTATCAAATACACTTAATAAAACCTACCTTTTTACAGTATTGGGAAACCTCAATGAATGATGATTCAGGTGTATTTTCTATGTTTCGCTTGCCACATACCTCAGTTTCCTCGAATACTTAAAAACAAGTTTATATCACTAGGTCATACAGTGTAAATGGTTTTACCATGTTACTATTCATGGGTTAACTGGAGTCATTATCTACAATTGTATCATTATGAGTATCATAGTTTGGGACCATTCTGTTGAAAATGTGTCAGAGTTAAATCGTATACATATATATGCACAGTGCGTTAACTGGAGTACAGGTATTAGTTACCCGCACTCCAGAGCATGCCCATTTATTGGCTCATTTTTGTTGGGGTTTACTTATTGTGACGAGCGGCAGATTTGTTGTTGTTGTTTTTCGTACGATAACTTACGGTGTAGTATCAGAAAACTAAGAGGAATCATTCTTGTACGTATATCAACGCTTCACTTATAGCAGTTACATCCCTTGGACTGTAGCTGGTGTTAACCTGTGAGACACGCGCTCGTAAACAAAATTGTCAGCATGTCCATGTGTGGTTTACTGCTTTTACTTGGGTTTCTCAGAAATTGCATCATTTCGATATGACTTTCTCGTTATAATAGAAATACCGTCGGGACAGGGAATAAACTAGAGAAATACCCGTGTATGGTTTGTTGCAATCGAGGTTTCCCCGCACTCATATACCATTATTTTTAGTGTCATTAAATAACTAAGAGCGAGGTTTGGTGCACCATTAACCGGTGTAAACTTCCCACCAATAACTATTTTGCTGCTGACCGTTCGAAGGCGGCGCCCCTCTGTGTTCCTCAGATGTATGTCTATGTTGTTTCTTACTGTTTTGGTGACACTTTTGCTTGTGTCATTTGTCTTTTTTTCGTCCACGGTAAGTATCTTCCCCATTGCCTATAGTTTTTATTTCTTTGATTAACCCGCCCCGCTTCCCCCGGTCTCCTGTCCCTTTCCCCTTTGTGGGCATATATTCTTTCCTTTGAATTCCTAATCAGTTACAAATTATTTATCATTTAATGATTAACCTGTCCGTGCTCAGTATTTGCCCTGTCCTGTTTTTGTTTGGGTTCGCCTGGGCTCCTTGCCACTGGTTTTGTGTTGCTGGGACATATGGGGGTTGCGTTCATTGAACGCCGCCTTTCCTTGTTGATCTTGCTTATCATATTTTGAGCACCAACTACTAAATAACGTGTTAGATTAAAAAACCTACACACAGTATATTTAGCTAATTAGCATCATTAAAACTGTTGAAATACGAGATGTAACTTGCTTTTTGTGGTTTTTTATTATTTTCTTTATAAAGACATGTATATTTGAGGCGAAATTGAAATAAGTCATATCATCAGTGATTTATAGTGAAGATAGGATCAAGATGCAGGACAACAAATAAAACAATTATTTGAAAAAATGTCCCTTTTTTGACGACGTACAGACGGATATCAACAAACTAAGGGGAATCATTCTTGTCTTGTATAACTGCTTCGTTTACAGCAGTTACTTCCCTTGGAATGCACTTTATCTTTCCTCTTTCTCCTTTAAATTTCTATTTCCATTACTGTTTCCTCTACATTTATATTTCGGTTTATTTCATACGAGTCCGTAAACGATATTGACCACATATCAAATGAAAAACAGCAAATACAAATGTGATATACATTTTTTATTTGATTCCTATAAGATCATTGTAGAAATGCAGGTTCATACCAAGCGAATGTGATCGTGATTGTTTGTTAGATTTTAGGTCTCATCGTCAATGGCAACTTTCAGGCTCAATTTCGTGATGAAGACCTCAAATGCATCATCGTGAATTACTTCATGCCCTAGCAGCAATTCAAGTTGAACCGACGACCTTGCGTAGGCTGGCCAGCTAGCTTATTCAAATGTCCTGACATGATTCGAGCCCAATTGTTGAGGGGCAGTAGATTCATGGTAGGTGATCTTTTTCCGCTTTTTTCTAAGATAGGGTGTTCATAAGTAGGCAAAATTTACCTTTATATGTGTGAAATTGAAATTGAAATTAAACATTGTATGACATTGAGGATTATCCTTTACGTGCTTCTCTCCGCTAATTGCCAGTGACCGACTAGTAAACTCGTATGATTTCTTAATTAGCGACGAGAGTCAAATGACCAGTTGACTATAACGTCCGACAAAAACACGTTGATCATGCCAGCTTCCACTGGATTACAAATCGGTTGCCCTCCCTATTTAGCTAAGCAGTCATTTGATGGAAAACCAGATGCAAATACGAATAATAATTATGTTGAGATATTATGAGATATTATGTTTTCTAGACTGAGTTGAATCTTTGAAAAACAGAGCTGAAGAAGTTGATATATGGCTTAATGTTACTTAACTATTCAATAATTTCTTTAATAGCTGTGGTCCTTTTGGTTAAAATCTTAACAATGTAACACATTTACTTGCAAACTTTTGTATAAAAACGTCAAGGTTTTAAATTTGGGCTCAGTGACCGCATGGTTTGGGACGATGATTCCTTCTTCTTGTCCATGACCGAAATGGCTTCAAAAATATTGGCAAAATAAGGGCGTGATCAAGTCACACAAGAGATTAAAACATACCTTAAAACCTGACATGTAAATAAGTTCTGTCTTGTCAAAATGTATCTTCAATTAGTTTTACAAAATTCATTTTTTCAATGTCAAAGAACTGGTAGCAAAATACAACAACGCGACATTAAACAAATACGTTATTTTTCTTTTATTGTGTATGAAATATCGTAATCGGATTGATAGTTATCCGGCACTGTAGACCGGCAATTGACTTTGCATTTCTTTGTTCTTTGAAACATGTTATACTAAATCCATTGTTTTCGAACAATGTTTTGCAACAGACAAAGGTAACGGGCCTTGTTTAAAATGTTTTTATATCGTTCTACTGCACAATTACAATGTATTTACAAGATAGAACAGCTTTGAGGTAACATCGCCTACATTGTAAAGATATCATACATTGAATCTTTATTGTGCGAATTGCCATGTTTATCAATTACATAAATCAACATAAATGTCTGTCTGCTGGCAATTCAATAACAGCGACAATATAGCAAAATATTATTAATACCGCCTGAATATCCTTTCAATGTGTGTCAAGGATATTGCCCGGGTCTTTCTATCTGTGTCTTCGTTGGTTTTATTGCATAAACCTAACAATCATTGATTTTATTCGTATTTCTTGGATACTTTTAACAAAATTAGCTACAAGTTATAAAAATTGCAATTCAAACAGATTCCAGTCGTCCTGCCATTCTCTTTACAACCAAAACACTTATAATCGAGCCTGCAACATTTTCAATTTTGTCGTTTTAGGCCTTCTTTAGGAATCTATCGTTCTCCACTTTTTCCAAAGTTTAGACGGCACTCATTTGTCATATCTTATGCGGTAAGTGTCAAAGGTAGCAGACTTCAAATCACTCGCCCCTTATCATTAAGCATTATAAGAAAAGCACAGTTTATAATTCAATGAGATGAAAAACAATTCAAGCAGCACTGTGTTAAACAGTTGTTTCACTCGGTTTTAAGTAAAATAATTTCATTAACACTTTATGATAATTCTAAGATCTTGTTCTTGCTAGTTTTAACGTAGTAAAACCTATGTGTACGTGCGTGCGTACGCGACTGTTTGCGTTTTTTGGAAAAGGGTAAGGAAAAGGTTTTTTTTATTATATTTCCCCCTACTGAAAGGGCAGCCATTTGACTTAGAGACCCCTTTTTGGTTGAAATACCATTTTTACCCCCCAAATTCTACCTCTATCCGGGCGCCAGGCGGATAGTAATCGGTAACCATTCATTTTAACTACCTCGCGGCTCACGAAGCGGCCATTTCGGAACGAGTCCCTTGAGAAACATTCATCTTTCAATTAACACTCCCCGTGGGGCTCGAACCTTCGACCTCCCGATCCGAAGGCGGACGCCTTAACCACTAGGCCAACGGTACCGGTTTGTGTGTGTGTGTGTTTTTTGTTATTTTGTTTTTTTTGTTTTTTTTTCTTTTAAATGTGTTTCAATGTCGTTGAGTCGTTACCACTATATATAAAACGATTGATGATTTACCTAATGATACGTGGTACAATAACATTATGTCACAGGGTGAGAAAAATGTGCAGCATGGCCGGGACTCGAACCCGGGATCCTCGGAATACTGTACCGCGGCTCTAACGACTGAGCTATCCCCTCGCTTACACAGTAACTTACCTAAATAGTGAACAGTTCTGAACCGTTACAACTATCTAATACCAATAAAAGAATTCAGAGATAACGATAATTTACTGTTCCTGGTGGGTATTGCTAAAAGATTGTGAAACGTTATACTGTAATAAGCACTTTCATGGACCGTCAACGAACGGCAAAATCAAACCGTGCAACATTTTCAGTTTTACCGTTTTGAGCGTTTTAGAGATTTTTTGTTGTTGTTGTTTTTTAAGGGTTTTTTTTGTTGTTTTTCTATTTTTCCAGGATTTGAGCGTGTATAAACTTTTTTGACATTTATGTCATTTTTCACCAAACCTGCTGAATGTCTGTAATAGATTCGTCCTGCTGTAAATTTTGAACATTTTATTCAAAATTTGAAAAATTACAATATCGAAATACACACAGAAATAAAAAAGCAAAACTGTATACAGTCTACACTTAGTGAACGATCGGTTGGTGTGGCGCTATACTGGTGACAAAGGCTTCATTGTTATAATTTCAAGTTTCCGTTCCAACAGATTACGAGTTGATAAACGTCTGTTTCGATATGTTTGAAATATAACGAAACATTTCTTTTGATTCAAACGTATCATCCAATCTCTAACGTTTCTGTTATATAACATGTAGCAACAGAACAAAGGCAACACAAGTAACAGCTTGTAAACAACTGTAATGGCAGTTTATTCACTAGACATTACAACAATATTAACATGATACAAATTTCTGGCTAATACCAGTACAGATGTAAATCATTGTACTTTTGCAGTAAAACTATGTTTTAACTTGATAAAGCATAATAAACCGTCGTTATAAATTATAGCATGTACTTGTACAGTTATTACCATGTTTTAACTTGATAAAGCATAATAAACCGTAGGCAACAATCTTAATGATAAAACAACTTGTTTGATAATATAGAGGGGAAATTTTCAATGTGATATAATATAATATCCTTGCAAGTAGCTTTACTGAGCAAATAATCATTTTTAACTTAAATATCTATATATTATCTAAAGACTCTGTGAGTTGGTAGACAATACTCATTACTAATAAAGCTTTAACCTCGAGAGAAAAATCCTTTTACACATTTCCTATAGGGACATTAATAGACATTTACCAAAGTGCATACTTCAGTACAATTCACTTCAAAATATATCATATCTGAAATAATACATGCATCAACAATAATGCACATATTTATAGAAATAATTCTTATTGAGAATACACAGAATATAGGTGAATACTTTACCAAGGTGCGTGTCGATCTTAACGAAAAACAAAACATAAGATCTTCACTTATGGCTATTCAGTGCACAGTAGCAAATAAACACTATTTCCTTAACAATAAAGGCGATAATGTTCTGATCACACAGATGTAACTAGAAAGTTGGACACTAACAACTTGTAATAACTATACACGCAATAAAAAGTATTTCATTTGACATATTAATGTAAAACATATCAATACTATAAAAGTTAAATACTTCATTAATATACATAAACAATAAACAAAAGTTATTTATAATATTAACAAATCGGTTCCTTAAATGTTATATCAATAATGTAAAAAGCATTCTCAAATGTTCAATGATAAAAAAATAAGTGTGTATCTGTGTTTGTAACATCTCTTTTCTTACTTTGAATGCATTATAAGTTTGTAATGACCTATTTTGAAATGCTAGCTCATTAGAATATTAAATCTATAAAAATTACCATGATTAAAGAGATTTTGTCAACATATCTTTCTCTTAACCAAAGATAACCATTTAGAAACTAAAATAAGAAAGGTTTTTCATTTCTAATTGCTTCATGACATAACTTACAACCCAGATTTGCAATAGAATTTCTAATGGTCACTACACTTTAGTGACTTTACTGACAAACAATATAAATAAATCCAAGTACAATTACATATTTAAACTGACTATACACATATGATTTAGAACTAACAGTTATAATTGCATGCCATTCTCGTAAAGAATGGTCCATTTCTTTCTGTACACGTTTATAAACAATGTCTCTTTATTTAACTATAATATCAAATATAAAAAAATCATTTTACACAACCAATTTCTTATACCAGAAGACAAATTCGATTGTCACGTACTGCGTAAAAAAATCTGCTCTCGTCTATTTTGAATATTTTACAACAATTCTTACAACCCCTTTAGTATCATTTATAAAAGTAGAAAATCTCCAAAGTCAACGAAGCCACTTGCATCAATTATATTTTCTTTCCTTTTACATACATAGTTATGCACACACGCTTATTATACTAACTTTACAAGCATATCATTCGCAAATGTTAAAGCTTATATCTCTGTTGTATCAGGGAACAGTTAGATACATATAATTTCACTGTTTGCTATTCATTTAATAAATGCACCGAAATAAATAGTCAAAATAGAATTGATGAAGCCGCCATGTAACTTTGTTTAAGACCTATAGGTTTAGCTGAAATATTCACTAAGCCCTTCATTAGCTCAAATACAAGCTTGTAACGACCTATGCGTACTTAATATTGCAATATACATGTATAATAAACTTCAATGTCGAAATCGAAAAACTTACATTTCAACAGATCTAGAATTACCCATTTTTTCCTGTAAGTATTGAAGAACTATACCCTCTTTACATAATACAAATAACTACCTATTTCTATTTCTAAAGTGAACCTTATTTGGAAAGGACAATCATATAGTACTTTTACTTGTTATAAATGAATATTTAAAAAATTGAAAGCGTTGTTTTCGTTATTTTTACAAGTTCATACCATTAACTATCTGCGCAGCAACTTCTATCCCCGGTGAGCATTTTGAATTAGAGACTACACTGAACCTGGACAACAAGGGCCCTCATTGTAACAGCTATCTTGCATCTGAAAAGAAAACAATGAATGGCAATATTCATTTCAAGTTTTTACCTGATATAAATACATTTGGACAGTTTAAGAGTAAGGCAATGCTATTTTTGAGGTCAAAATATAAAACAGAAGTTACAGATTAATTTTACTTAATATGAAAGATGCTTACAGACTAAACAGAACCTTGACAGCAAAGACTTGCATACAATACATTTTGAATTGGTTAACCTCTTATATCATGAGAAATGTCTAATTCAAGTAAAACAAGGAATAATCAAAGTATTTCAAGCAGTACAAAAACCTCTACCGGTTAGAACACCAGTTACATTCTCAAAAGTCAAGGCCATTTAATAATACCGATATGGAAGACATGAATGAACTTTAATCTTTTGAGTAATTAATTTGTGTGTATCATAGCAATGTGATAAGTTTCCATGCTTAATAAAGAAAATATGTTTGACTTAATGAACACCGTCATACTTAATGTGAGTGGTGAAAAAAGAACAATTTTATTATGTCTTACGTAGATACCATAAAGAGTAACCAAGAAGAAAAGTGAAAGATATAACAATTTGAAAATAAATACCATTATAGTTACAAAAGGGAAAATAAAAATCATTTAACACTTTTCAAATAAATGCCCAGTTCAAAATGAAAATAATTGAAACCCATGCACTAGACCTTTAAATCTAATAACATGATGTAGGTGTTAATAATGAACATATGTTCAAAATTTGAAGTAAATCCATTATAAATACGAAAGCGGGAACTTCAAAGTTTTCGGGGTAGACAATTCTGGTAATGTGGACATTATATTCATATACCTTATCATATAACAGGGATGTACGAAATGAAGAAAAAAATATAATTTCTAGATTTTTTTTTTCGTTCAAACGGGACATAATTCTGGAAATAGTCAATCTAGAATATTGAATTTTCTCAAGGATGAAAATTCTGATAATAAAGGTGCTAGAATTAAGAACCTTGTCACATGTGATGTGGGTGATGATAAGAAACATATATTTAAAGTTTCAAGTAGATACATTAAGAAATAAAGAAGTTTTAAAAACAGAAAATTCAAAAATCATATAATTATTGTGCTAATGTTATGAACCTTGCCATGCATAATTTTCATTCTGCCATCTAGAAATATTTTAAGTTTCATAAAAATATTTGCAGTACTTTTTTACTTATATTGTAATATTTGTCATATTTGATGTCTATCTGTTATCTTAACAACAAAACATTTCAACATTAGAAGAAACAAATGTGCATAAAATCAGACTGCCATCTACCCATTTTTGTAGTTTTATAAAATTTATTCAGTCCTCTTACTTTATCCAATTTTTACGGACGAACATACGGACGGACAGACAGACGGACGGAGGGTAAACCTATAGTCCCATCCGGTTAAACCGGTAGGGTACTAATTTCCGTATTTAAAATTTCATAAAACCTTCCCTTTTCATAGAGCCTTTAAATATGACGCCATTTTGCCCCTTTTTCCCTTCAGCCCGTTTTTTTTTGGTAAAGCCCTAAATATTTTATTTTAAGCAAATTGATGTAAAGGGTTAAAATATTCCCAAATTTAAATGCAATTTTCCTTCCCCTTTTTTTTTTTTTTGCCCTTTTTAGATTTCCCTTTTTGCCTGGCGGGAAAAAGTTTTGACCTCGTCATATACGTAAAATTCCCAAAGCACAATATACAAAACCATTGCCCTTTCCCCTTTTTTTGATGGGAATGATGAATGTCCCTTTTTTTTTGTCCTTTCTCCAAACCCCGGTCTTAAAAAATCTTCTTCCGGCCCTCGGTTTAGATGATTTTCTGAAAGGGAGTTTTTTTGACAAAAGATTTTTAACCTTTTTTTCTGATTGTTTTTGGTGTGGGCCGCCAGGTTTCGGGTTTCCCTACAGAAAGAACTGAAATTTTAAAGTTGAGATTTAAAAGTTTTAAAACTTTGGCTTCCCGTCTGATCAAATGTGCTATTCCAATTTTTATAAAAAATTTTAAAAGCACCACACGCCTTGTCTGCCTTTATTAGAAATTGAAGAAATTAAATTCAAATATAAATGTTCTACATGTGCCAGCTTTTACAAGCTTATCATTTTTAAATGTTTGGGTTCTGTCAAATAGTCCTTTAGATATGTCTGTTTCATATATTTTGTGTAAAACCTTAAATCTCTCTTGAATCTTTATCTAAACTTTAGATAAGATTTGATTATACAAGTTGACAGTTATTTGTTGACAAATTATAAGATTTGATTAATACCTGTAAAACACTATTAGTCCTTTCAACCACTCGTCCTACATTTTAAGAAGAAGAAAAAACATTGGCATACAGACTGTATGCGTAACTAATTCAAGATTGCCTCACCAATGATACTTTCTTAACAATAAAATTCTTTGAAGAGGCTTCAGTAGCAGATATAGATGTGGAATGCCATATTTGGATCCTGCCATGTGCAGATGTGATACTAGTAACTGAGAAAAAGAAAAATCATTTAGATCCTAATTTTAATTGTTTAATCATTATTTAATTTTTTATGATAGTGTAAAATAATTTTTAAAACAAAACAGCCATAAAAGCATGCATATTACAAAATAGTGAAGGGCAATAAACCATAAAGTTACTTTAGCTTATACTTCAACATGTCAAGATCGTTAGTATTAATTTTGATAAAGATGAAATACTATGAACAAATATATTTTAAAAAGAAAAGGAAACTGGGAATTTGAACGTTTCATTAAATCATAAAATAGGAAGATTTTTTGACAATTTTAATTATCATAAATTCTTATATTTTTTCCAAATTTCCTTTCTTCACAGACATAGGCAGACAAATAAACATCTTTGCCAGTTGTCATTAACTATAAACATTAACTGTTCATATTTGCCATTGTTTGGATCTTTTGTTTTATTTCACTTTTGCTGTCAACAAAAATGGTTTTGTATCTATCAAATTTCTTTTTTATATCAATGTGATATTCTCCGCACTTTGACTAGATGTCATAGATTCATCGTGTATAATATTAGATTGAAAAATAAAATGACCAAAGACTAGTTTCGTGTTAGAAATCTTTGTAATAGATATTGAATGCGCCTTCTTCTTCTTAAGAATAAGCAAACAATAGTTTAAAACGTTCACAAAATGGTTTTAAATCATATGAGATGCTTTTCACCTGAAGAAAGTAACACTGAATGTTAAATTGTTTGTCATTAAAATAGCAAAATATAAACAAAATGATATTTAAAATACACTATTACTGTACTTTGTCAGGTAAGTAACAAATAAGTAAGTTTTGGAAATTAAGACAGGAACCAATAAATACAAAAGCTATTGATATATAAAATAAAAATGAAAGCTTTTCTGTATAATCTTAGGATGAAAACCTCAAGACGGCAATTCAAAACCTCTAAGAAAATGTTAAAGATGCATTTCTCCAAATGAGATATAATATTTCAAGAATATCAAACTTCAGAAAAACGTACTGCAGTTTTAAGAAATGTAAAAAGATTCAAGATAAAAGTAATAATTTCCATGTAATGTGCCATGCATGACGGAGTTTTAAGTGTTTTTCATCATATTTTTACTGCGTTAGTAACGCAGTAAGAGCTTGTTTGCATATTTTGACCTCTTTTTGGTGAATGACATGGATTGTAAGTGCCGTTTGCAATATGTAAATCATTTCGATTGTTTTTGCTTTTGATACTTTTCAAAATTTTCGTGAAAATTAGCAGAAATCTGGAGGCTTGCTGCTTTTAATAAAAGCAATCAACAAAAAGAGAACTTATGTCTGAATCAAGTAGAAATTGTAAGAAAATATAAGAGGAAACAATCAATCAAACAATCTGATTTCAGGCATTACGATTACTGAATGATCTGGAATATATTTCAAAGATTATATCTTTTTTAATTTTTTGTAATATATTTTTATTTAAATACATTTGTTTTGTGAAGAAATATATTTTGTTCTCGTATTTCGGATAGTCTAGCTTGACTTCTTTTTAACAAAAGTACGGCAAATGTGCTTTATTTTGACCACACTTATGTAAATGGAAAATTTGAACATATAATGTTGGCATTACCAATGCTTTAGAGAATTTGTAGTAAAATACACGGTAAGCGTTGCTCCCTTGATATTTGAAAATATATATGTTATAAAATTAATATCTCAGCAAAAATGAAACAATTTTCAATATTCTTTACTCAGTCTTTTTAACACAAATTAAAAAATTAATAAATCTATAAATGAGACTTACTAGCAACATCAATAAAAGCTAGCCTATGAATCACAAGTAGGAGAAATAACAACATTAGTAACACAATATTACTGTTGTGTAAAATTTTCTGTCCACAGAGAATGATAACATTACAAAAGCAGAGAGCTTTGTTCTTTTGTGATGAAACACATGTTGTTATCGTATAGCATGTTTGTATGACAGATCGTTCTAGCTTTGTCACATATCAATTTCAGATGAAAGTGTCTTTTTTTAAAAATTTATTCGTGAAATGAAGAGGCGTGTGTGACGAGTAGTCTTAACAATACCAACTTTACAGTTAAGCTACTAAAACATTTAAATCATATGAAACCAATAGAATAAATCATATAAGAAACTTTACAGTTTGGTCAATTTGGTAGAAATGAATATGTTTCTGAATATGTTTCATTTAGGTTGTAAATAGATGACAGTTATATGTGCCATCAACCACACTTGTACCAGCCTCTCCCATGCACCGTCTTCAGCAGAACTAAAACAGAAATATAATAATTACGATAAATTATATAAAAAAAAGGTTTTGCACTGATGAAGGCATATAGCCGAAACGTCTTCAATTAAATTTAATTACTAAATGTTCGTGTTTGTGTGGCTTGCCTGATTAGATTTATTATAAAAAAAAACTTTCACAACAAATCTAATACGGAAGAGTTCATAGAACCTTTAACACTAGATAAAAACGTAAAAGGTTACCTTTATGTATATCTACTGTTTAAAGTTTATGTTAAAAAGAATTTGATTGCTTAGATATTTTTCAGCATTGTCAGGGAGAAACTCACTAAGACATATAGAAAAGAATGAAGCTTCTAGTCATTTTTTTCAATCGGTATATTTTTGAAAATTGGTAACTGATTAAGACGGCGTGATTGAACAAAATGTTTGTTAAACTTTACTATTATCCGTTATGAACTAGTTAATTCAAACCGAATCTGCAATTTTCACCAATTTATTTTTTTTTTCTTTCATTGCTCTTGGAGGATTTCACTTTTTCAAAACACTTTTCACTGATACGTGAGTATATATTGATTTAAAGCAACATGCCTCCAGATTCATGCTAATTTTCATCAAAATTTTAAAGTGTACATAAAAGTATAATACAATTTTGTGAAGTGAACAACGAAAAATATTTACACATTGCAAACAACACTTGCAATCTTTGCAAATTACAAAAAAAGGAGATAAGAATAAGGAAAAATAGGCCTCGCTGTGTTAGTAACGCATTAGAAATATTGTGATGAATACTGCAAAATCAGTCTTTTATCGAACATAACATGTGAATTATTACTTGAAACGTAATTATTACACTTTTCCTGAAATCCTAGTATTTTTTCAAGATTTAATTTTCTTGAAATAGTTGAGCTTATCTGGAGGCATGCAGCTTTAAATAAATCGTATTCAATCAAGGAATTATTTCATTGCAAGAACCCCCTGCACACCTCACTGTCTTCATTTACATAAATGATTAATTCTAAAAGCCTTCGGAAAATAAAAAGAACACAAAGTACACTGTATTGGTGTTCATCTAAAGAAGATAGTAAAAAGATAATACAATCAACAATGATAATATTGTAAAATTACTTTGTCACATATTGCAATCCGAAGTTGCCGACTATTATATAAAGGTGCATCTCTTTACCGTCAAGTATCTACAGTGAATTCACATAGTTTGCTGCACATCAACTGCAAATATCGTTCGAAATGGTGCGACCATCTTTATACTTTACCGTTTTCGGTTTTGTCATGTTTATTTTACATGCAGTTGCGGAGGATTCTTGTCTATTATCAACGCAACAATTTCTGGACAAAAAAGGTTAGTCATATTTTCATTCAATACTTTCGTTTCGGCTGTCAAAGCACCAAAGTATTAATAATTAATTAATTTATTTATTTATTTGTTTATTTATTTATTTATTTCAGGGATAGAGACAATTGAAAATTGTCCCTGTTTTAATTTCAATAAGCATGCAATTGTTGTATAGATGAAGATTTGTTGTTGTCATATTTAATCTCGCTACTTCGGTACTTAAAATTACACCCGATCTTATTCTAAAGTTATTTATACTGGTAAATTCAAATTATTTTAACTGAGATTTTTTATTCATGTCGATTGCATGACTCTATTATGACATTGAATATATTTTTTGGAGATTTACTGAGCCCTGATTTAATGAGCCCTTAGTGTTTCCGTCAAAATTATGACAGTATGGTTGTAAAAATGTTTATACAATGTCTGATTAAATAATGTATGCAATAAAACATGTTAACTTTATACTTTTTTTTTAAATTGTACTCATTATCATTACAGTTCTTGGTGCAAATTACGTTCGTTGGGGGAGAACTACCTGTCCATCAGATAATGAAGTACTATATACAGGTAAGATTTATTTGTTTCTGAAATGAAATTTCATATGTGTATGAATGATATTACTTCACATACAAAAGGACATCATTTAAATCATAGTGAGCTTAACACATTTTATGACACGTTGCACTTACATACACTTTACGTATTAACACATTATTTCGAGTCTAAACCAATAAAACAAGTGCTAAATATTCCATGAGTTAATTTCAAATGGCGGAAAAAAAAGCTCTTTCGAGGTATATCTTTACTAATCATGAACAAAAATGTACTGTTTTAAACAGTCAGGATTGAGGGATGTTTTGGTCTGGGGCATTTATTCAAATATCTGGTCTTAGTAAACATTCATCAATACAGAAACTTTAAACGTTTAATGTTTATAACCTACTAGCAAATATGCTAGAAGTTAATTCTATAAATAAAAATTAGAATTTGTGTACGTATGCCACCATAAACTAAAATTGGCTATCGGTGTAAGGTATTCTTCTGCGCATCGGTCGAATGTTTCATTATCGTTCACTTTCTTACCGGGAGTGTTATCACTGAGTTGCGAGTAAGGTCTCTATGGCCACATTACAGCATGGCATATATAGATTATTATCATTGAAGTCTTGTCTGTTTTCATAACTTCGGATACAGAATATATTACTCTCCAATTTAAGTCATTATGCAAAACACTTGCTTACAAAGTCAACATATCAACCAAAATAGTTATAAAATTATGATAAAAACATTATAATTGCGCACAGTAATTCAATATCAATTTCTAAACAATACACTATTTAAAGCCGTATCCTTAATTTTTTTCTCCTTACATATTTAAATGAAAAACATTTTGGCATTTTTAGGTCAGGCTGCAGGCTCGGACTGGCAGTCACCGGGCGCGGCAAGCAATTTCCTGTGCTTGACAAATGAGCCACAGTGGGGATTATACGAAGAAGGCGTCAATTCTGGGGCTCAGGTTTCTTAAATAATAAATATAATTATATTATGTTTGTAAATTTTAAAACTAAATAAAACAAGTGTATTTGATTTTAAGGATAAAACATGATTGATGTTGCATCTATTTTGGGTTTATATCAAAACAAATTTACTTTGTACATAAACAAACAAAAAAACTGTCGTACTTCGAATTCTAAAATGTATTTTATAACAAAATATCTCCAACAATTATAAACCAAATTTGCAGGTTTACGGAGCTGAATATGAGTTTAAAGATTTTCATCCTGATAAAGGAAGTGAATATTTCAATCAGGATCTGAATGACCATGATGCTCCGTGTTCAGTGTGCCAAACTCCGCGTTCCTCTGTATTAATGATCCCTGGTAGACAGGAATGCTTCCCAGGCTGGACTAAGGAGTACAGGTTTGTTTGAAAATGTAGCTTATATCGCTTTTACATACATCTATTAATAATTATCTAGAATTAACATATTTATTCAGATGTTAATACAAAATTTATGTTCATTTATTTTTTAAAATCATTTACATGCATTATCACTATTTAATGTATATTTTATATAGCGGGTACCTTGTGGCAGGGGCTGGACAACATAGAGCCGCCACAGAGTATATATGCCTGGACGGTGAAGCAGAAAATATATCACCAGAACTAGGTAATACAGATGGGAAAGTTATGTACTTGGTGGATGCTGTGTGTGGCACTTTAAGATGCCCTCCATATATCCAAGGTCGCGAGCTGACATGCGTTGTTTGTAGCAAATAAACTACATCAAGCAAATTGATATAGACTACAATTTTATATAGCATTTCACTTGCATTTTATTTTAGTCATATCAAGTTGTGCTGAAAATACTTTCTAAAAATACAATAAATTTAACTCAAATTGGATTTTTTTATTATATCTCAACAACTTTTCAAGTGGAATGGTCTTGATATTTCAAAATATGTTGAACAACCTTTCATAAAACATGTTATTGTTTATTGCTCATGTGCACACATTGTAAAATAAAGTAAGTCTATATATAATACCGTTTCTGTTTGTTATTTCAAAAATCATGGGTATATAGTTAAATTATCCAAGGAAACATCAATTTGAAATAATACACATGTATGTACTATCATCAACATTTATAGTTTAATCTCTTTCTCATATATGTATACATGTACATACAAAATTACAATAATCAAAGATAAGATACAGTGTAAAAAATAGTTCAGTATAGATGCTTAACTGGCTAAGGAAGACCTCGGGTGCCCCTCCGTGCATTATGTAAGCCAAGAACGGGCAACAGACCCAAGTAGACCCACAGACTTAATTATATTGTGTTAACATCAGTCCTCGATAATCATTCTTGTCAGTTGCAGTTCCAAAAGACGTCATTTTGGCGTCTTTATGAATGAGTTTAATATATAGGATGACGTCGTTGCGCTGCTTTGGAATTGGCGCCGAATTGTCAAATTTTATGATGAGGATTAAACCTGTGGCATTAGCGTATGTGTGATATGACTTTAATATTTTATGAAGAAAAAAAAACATTGTAAGAAACGGACAATATCAATAAAAATGCGCTATTATTGTTGCCTTAAAAAGGCTTTGTAAGTTTTATTATCGAGGGAAGAAAAATAACAGCCGCACATATATGTAGTCCATTGGCAGTTTAACACCGTTTTTCCATTTCTCTGTGTATATGTTAGAATTATGAATAACACGCAGTTCACTTACACAACAAGTAAAATATATTCACATTGTTTTGATATAATACTCGATATAAATCAAATGGCATGTGACTGTACACTAAACTGAATATATAATAAAACCTATATCACACAGTAAAATGTTAGATGCATTGACTAAAGGCTCTTCAATTATTAGGGAAGCCTTTCAAACAGCATGTCGCAGAAGTGAAGATGCTCACTTGTGACTGCAATCTCTAGGTCATAATGTTATATGGGAATATCAAGGGGGGCATGACAGTTTCTAACTCAAAACTGATTGAGTTTATTAATGCGCTACATTTTATTTTACACTGTGGCGGGAACGTTTTAGGAAAACTGCCTTCAAGTGAAATCATATGGGACATAGAAAACAACTTTTTTTTATAACAGGGACTTTACTTAAAATAATGTCGAAAACGAAAATTATTTGGTCCCAGATATTACCAAGAAAGTCATTGAGATATGTGCAATGTAATAAAACTGCAAATGAAACCAGCATGCGTGCAAATAGTTGTACCAGTACATTTGTTATGGAACTCGGGGTTAATACGTCCATTACCCTGAAATTACAGAGTACTCTTTGTTGTTTAGGCCAGATGGCACACATCTGTCAGACTTACGTAAACATTTTTTTAGAATAAAATATCAGGAGCTCTGAACATATTCACGTCCATGGCTGGTTAAAGCTTAAATTAGAGCTGTGGTAGTCCGCTATGGCGCAAGCCCACAATCAAATGTTTCGCTTTGTTTGTGGGCTTTTTGGCATAAGCTACTACCTATTTGCAACTGTTGCCGGGGCGAAAAACAATTATAGAAAAGACATGTAGTAGTTTAAACATTTTGTAACACATAGACATTTAATACGGTAAATTAATAAAAATCTTCGATCCAGTATGGTCATTTTCATGTCAACTCGTTTTCACTAACACACGCTTGTATGTGTTTTGAACTTAATTCTCTTTTCCTTTATTCCCAAGTTGTAATCTTTGAGTAGAATGCGATACATCGGCTATGCGATTAAATCTTTTTATATTAACACCCCAGTCTGGCCTCATAAAGAGTGATCATGAAGAGTGAAAACTATAATTTTGTGCAAATTTTTCAAATGCTTATTTGGGACATGTCAGTATTTTGTTCATGCTTAAGATGCATACAATTGTAATGAAATACAGGCTTACCTGAATGAACATTTTTTAAACAGTGTGAATTTACGATAATTTATGAAACTGTGAATAAATGGCCTGTTATTTATTTTATAGAAATTAAAAGATGATGCATTAAATAGTCTATAGAAATTACACTCAACTGGTTAAAAACATTATCTCAGAAATGTATAACTATTTCTAAACTGACCAAATTGCTTATTAAAAGAAGTGTATAAGAAAGGTATTTATGGATATCATTGTATGTGTATTGCGCAGTGGAAGCAAATCAGAGTAAGTTATCTGGCTTTTTTTCGTTTAAGATAACTAGTCTCTGGAGAATCTGTTACAACTAAAGCGGCTTTCCGCAATAAAATAATAATCAGCAATGATAAGACTGTGCAATGGCTTAAGATTATGAAATAACTTTGTCACATATTGCCCTATCCTAAAGTCTCCAAACGTAATAAAATGCACAACTTAATTCCGTCTTCTTTGTTCAACTGTCCTCCCTGAATTTCATAGTTTGCTGAACATCTTCTGCAAATACTGTTCGAGATGATCCGACCATCTTTCTACTTTGCAGTTTTCGGTATTGTTATGTTAATTTTACCAGCAGTTGCAGATGATCCTTTGAAAATAACGCAACAACTTCTAGATATATTATTACAATTGAACAAGTTGGGGACAAGCACTGAGGCCGCATTACAGGACTTGGCGTCACATTTAGAAAGTTTAAAATCTCAGACAGGTTAGTTATATTTGCATTCAATACCTCTGATAAGATATTAAATTATTTCGTGTACGAAACACTCTGAATAAATTATTATAGGGACGTCAACGTTCTGTCATAAAAACTTTACCGGATATGTACTGTTATGTGATTCTTCTCACTTTTATCAATTGGACGAGGACAATATATGTAGTTCGCATGATAACTATCCAGTTTTACTGGTGGAATAAAATGTATAACTTTTTTGTGTAATGTACTCGTAGAAAATAGCTGACAGACTCAGTAAATTGAAACAGAGCACTTGTTAAAATTGCTTGCAAATTGACTAAAATGTCATTTACAATTTTATATAATAAAGCATAACACGATTTGCAATGATTTTATTAAAGTTAATGTTATTTCTCTATTCATATTAATTTTGATTCAACACCAAGTTAAAAGCAAAGTTCAACTCTTATTTTAATGTCGGTGTCATTGAGTCCAGCTCTTTTAAGTGTTGAGAATTGAGTACCTCTCAAGCCGGTGCTAGGGGAGTGAGGACTGTTGCACTTTTCATTACCCCTCATATACAGACTCAATTTTACAGTGTCTGCAATTTGCAGTTTTTTATCCTTTTTTAATCACTTTTTACAAGATATTTATACATCAAAACATCAGGTGTATAGTGCCCTGTTGCAGCCGTGATATGTTGCCCCCAATTCACTTTAGTGTTGTAATATTTTTCTCGTTCTTCGGGATAATTGAGTCCAGCAATCTTAAGTGTTTTGTCATGTTTTATTTATACTTATTTTAAAAAAGCTCATAATGTATTTTTCAGCGGACTGAATTGACCTTGAATCTTTTATATGCTTAGATCAGCAATTATCATCACAATGTCTAAAATCTGCATGATTAAAATTTGCATGTATGGTTCTATTAAGGCATTGAATGTAATTCTTATAAATCGTATACATTATCATTACAGTCTTTGGTGCAAATTACGTACGCTGGGGGAGAACTACCTGTCCATCGGACAATAAATTAGCATATAAAGGTAGGATTTATTTGCTTCTGAAATGAAATTTAATGTGTAATTAAATGATATTCCTTTTGATACAAACCATAAAGCAACATGTCTTTATTTCTTATATCTTTTTGAGCTGAAAACGTTCTAAGGGTAGATTCTATGAAAATTTGACACAATGTACGTACTATACTTATTTGCTCTGTCTATCGAGTCTAAACCGATGAAGCAAGTGCTAAATAACTCATGTGTGAGTTTTAAATGACGACCAAGAGTCTCCGAAAACCAAGAGGTCTTTTGGGAGCTATATCTCAATAAATTATGTACAAAGTTGTACTGATTTAGATATGATTTAACCAACAGACGGGAGTGTAAGGTGTGTTGGTCTTGCGCATTTATTCGAATATCTGCTATGTGTAACAAATTATCAACACAGAATCTTCAAAGGTTTTATGTTTATACCAACCTATTAAGAACATGCTAGAATATGAAATTAGAATTTGTGTGCGTATACCGCTTTAAAACAAACGTGGGTTTCGTTGTAAGGCCGCTATGGTCATATTACAGAAAATTAGTATCTTCCAAGTCTGTTATATAACTTTGAATACAGAATAAAGTATGTACCTTTCAACAAAACATTTGCTAACATAGTCAAATTATCACCCATTGTTATAAAAAACAGATTATAGAAACATTGTTATTGCGCACTGTATTTATATATCAATTTCTTAACAACATTCTATTAAAAGCAGTATCCTTATGCCTTTCTGATTGTGAACAATATTTTGACATATTTTAGGTCAGGCTGCGGGCTCGTCGTGGAAGCATCCGGGCGGAGCAAGTAATTTCCTGTGTTTGACAGATGAACCACAATGGGGATTATACGAAGAAGGCGCCGATTCTGGGGCCCAGGTTTATTAAATAATAAATATATATATTTGGACAAAGGAGCTTTGCGTGTTTGATAAATTATTAATTTAACTATTTGTTTCAAAATTTCATTTGTAATTTAATAAACTATTGCATTGAAAACTGTACACAGCCTTCCAAATTTTCGTTTGTTCGTTGTAAAGTTTCAAATAAAAACAACACAAGTGCATTGAATTTAAAAAATAAAACATAATTGATGTTACATCTACTTTTGGTTTGTATCAAAACATATTAACATTGAACATAAACAAACAAAATAACTGCCTGCCGAACTCCGTATTTCCAAATGTGTTTTATAATAAATATCTCAAATAATTATACAACAAATTTGCAGGTTTTCGGAGCTGAATATGAGTTCAAAGATTTCCATCCAGATAAAGGAAGTAAATATTTCAAAAAGGATCTGAATGACCATGATGCTCCGTGTTCAGTGTGCCAAACTCCGCGTTCCTCTGTATTGATGATCCCTGGTAGAAACGAATGCTTCCCAGGCTGGACTAAGGAGTACAGGTTTGTTTGATAATGCGGCTTTATCATTATCTGGTCCTCAGACAATAAAGTCGAAGTCTAGTCTAATTTTTTACTACATAAATCTGTTTCAATTATATAATGGTGATATCTGTTAATAAATACAATTATTTCTTCAAAGTATTTTCTAAAGTTTTCTAAAAGTATCAAAGTGTTTCTCCTAATCCCCTCTATTTTGCACAGAGAAAAGCCACCTACGTCAGATTCGGTTAATCTTACCAAATCGACTTATTTGGTTGCCAAGTTTCAATAGTTGATTGATATTTATCATGACATAAAGATGATATATGAACACGTGATAGACGGTGACGCATACCCACACCATAACTCCATGTTTATAGATATACTTCGTAATTCCTGCATACGTCAAACTGACATAAATATTTTACGTAATCTAATCGAATTAAGATTGAGAAAAGCGGTACTATGCAAATGAATTTCAATTGCCTCTTATGCACAACATATAAATAGTTTTGCTAGAATATATGAAGCTTCGTGCTATTAACTATGTTACATATTTTTTATCGAGATGTCTAATAGAAAATTCATGTTTAGTATTTTTTTTATCATTTACATGCATTATAACTATTTTTTGTATATTTTATATAGCGGGTACCTTGTGGCAGGGGGAAAACACCATACGTCTGCCTCAGAATTTATTTGCCTGGATGGTGACGCAGAAAAGATATTACCAGGACTAGGTAATACAGATGGGAAAGTTATGTACTTGGTGGATGCTATGTGTGGCACTTTAAGATGCCCACCATATATCCAAGGTCGCGAGCTGACATGCGTTGTTTGTAGCAAATAAACTACATCAAGCAAATTGATATAGACTACAATTCTATATAACATTTCACTTACATTTAATTTTAATCATATTAAGTTGGAAATACTTTCTAAAAATGCAATTTATATTACTCAAATTAGTTTTCTTTGATTATATCTCAACAACTTTTCTGATATTACAAAATATGTTGAACAACCTTTCATGAAATATGTTAGTTGGTATTGTTAATGAGAATGAAAAGAAATTGTAAAATAAAGTTTACATATAATATTGTATCATAGTTTGGGGACCTTTCTGTTGAAAATGTGTCAGAGTTAAATCGTATACATATACATGCACAGTGCGTTAACTGTAGTGCAGGTATCAGTTACCGGCACTCCAGAGCATGCCAATTGATTGGCTCATTTTTGCTGGGGTTTACTTTTTGTGACAGAAGAGAAAGGAAAGGCGACAGAAATATCATATTCAGATGCTCGTTCATTGGTTACTTTTTCCCGGGTTTCATATTGTGACAACAGGGAACGTGTTTTTATGTTTGATTATGATACAAAAGAGAAAGCACATCAAAAGAATCGGCAATCTGATTAATACGCGGGGGCTTTACCCTCCCCCATACAAATCAGATATCCTCGTATTTCGATGCTCTTTCTATTACTTGTTTTGTTTTGTTTTTTATTTCAATAATCAAATCATGGGTATCTAGTTACATTATCCAAAGTAACATCAATTAGAAACGATATATGTATGTACAGATATTATAGCGTTTAAAGTTTTATTCCGGTTTCATCTATATATTCATACAAAATTACAATATTAAAGTTTAGATCCAGTTAAAGTTATAGTTCAGTATAGGTAAAGGAAAACCTTGGGTGCCATTCCGTGCATCATGTACGCCAAGAACGGGTATCTGAGTAGAATCACCGAAGTTCCGTTAGCAAGCTGGAAAGCTTCCTCACATAAAACAATCAAAATCACTGTCCATATTTGAACGCATAGCGGTTTGGAATATTTGTTTGAAATCAAAGACCAAAGTCCAAAGACACCCCACATAATGATGTTTTAGTTTATTTATTTCAATTGTTGTTTTAAAACGTACTCACTTCAAAAAAAAGCGTGTAATTTATTAAAATCTTTTACCTGGAAATATACAAAAGTAAAAATGTATCAAGCAAGGAGTATTAATGATTTTATTCAAAAAAATGTTATAGATCAACGAGATACCTAAAAGTAATGGAAGTACATGTGGATAAAAAGATAAAATTCCTTTGCTAACCATTACTACATAAGAGCAGAGTCCCTAAAGAACGCCAAAAAGGGCAAACTTGAAAATGTTGCAGACATTTTTTAAACAGTGTGAATTTACGATAATTTATAAAACTGTGAATAAATGGCCTGTTATTTATTTTATAGAAATTAAAAGATGGTGCATTAAATAGTCTATAGAAATTACACTCAACTGGTTAAGAACATTATCTCAGAAATGAATAACTATTTCTAAACTGACCAAATTGCTTATTAAAAGAAGAGAAGTGTATAAGAAAGGTATATATGGATATCATTGTATGTGTATTGCGCAGTGGAAGCAAATCAGAGTAAGTAATCTGGCTTTTTTTCGTATAAGATAACTAGTCTCTTGAGAATCTGTTACAACTAAAGCGGCTTACCGCAATAAAATAATAATCAGCAATGAAAAGACTGTGCAATGGCTTAAGATTATGAAATAACTTTGTCACATATTGCCCTATCCTAAAGTCTCATAACGTAATAAAATGCACAACTTAATTCCGTCTTCTTTGATCAACTGTCCTACCTGAATTTCATAGTTTGCTGAACTTCTTCTACAAATACTGTTCGAGATGATCCGACCATCTTTCTACTTTGCAGTTTTCGGTATTGTTATGTTAATTTTACCAGCAGCTGCAGAGGATCCTTTGAAAATAACGCAACAACTTCTAGATATATTATTACAATTGAACAAGTTGGGGACAAGCACCGAGGCCGCTTTACATGACTTGGCGTCACATTTAGAAAGTTTAAAATCTCAGACAGGTTAGTTATATTTGCATTCAATACCTCTGATAAGATATTAAATTATTGCGTGTACGAAACACTCTTAATAAATTATTATAGGGACGTCAACGTCCTGTCATAAAAAACTTTACCGGATATGTACTGTTATGTGATTCTTCTCACTTTTATCAATTGGACGAAGACAATATAGTTCGCATGATAACTATCCAGTTTTACTGGTGGAATAAAATGTATAACTTTTTTGTGTTATGAACACGTAAAAAATAGCTGACAGGCTCAGTAAATTGAAACAGAGAACTTGTTAGAATTGCTTGCAAATTGACGGAAGAATTATTTACATTGTGGAGGCTGTTTGTGGTACTCTGAGATGTCCCCCGTACGTACAAGGTCGAGAGCTGACATGTGTGGTTTGTAGCAAATAAGCGACACCAAATGCCATAAAAAGTACTTATATGAAAACTAGAATAACGCATGTTATTCGGTTTTTTCTAAATGAAGGACTCAACAATTAAATTACCGTAAATTTTACTGAATGTGTACATTAAAAGAAAGTATTTAATAGGAGGCACTTAGTTATATTTATTCTTTGATGCAACACGTTACTACGTCATTGAGGACTATGACTATTTGTAGCAACACGTTGCTTCGTTTTTGCCGACTATCTGTAGCAACACGTTGATACGTCCTTGTCGACTGTCTGTAGCCACACGTTATTACGTCATTGCCGACTATGACTAATTTCAGCAACACATTGCTTCGTTCTTGCCAACAAACTGTAGCAACACATTACTACGTCATTGCCAACTATGACTAATTGTAGCAATACATTGCTTCGTTCTTGCCGACTATCTGTAGCAACACGTTACTACGTCTTTGCCGACTATGACTAATTGTAGCAACACATTGCTTCGTTCTTGCCGACAATCTGTAGCAACACGTTACTACGTCATTGCCAACTATGACTAATTGTAGCAACACATTGCTTCGTTCTTGCCGACTATCTGTACCAACACGTTTACTACGTCATTGCCGACTATGACTAATTGTAGCAACACATTGCTTCGTTTTTGCCGACTATCTGTAGCAACACGTTGATACGTTCTTGCCGACTTTCTGTAGCAACACATTTCTACGTCTTTGCCAACTATGACTAATTGTAGCAACACATTGCTTCGTTCTTGTCGACTATCTGTAGCAACACGTTGCTACGTTCTTGCCAACTATCTGTTGCCACACGTTGCTATGTCCTTCTCGACAATCTGTAGCCACACGTTGTTACGTTATTGTCGACTTTCTGTAGCAAAACGTTAATTCGTTCTTGCCAACTATCTATAACCAGGAGTAGAAAATCAACGTGAATTAAAAAACCAACTTATTATAACTATGAAATTCTCAATAAAATACCTTATTGAACCTTGATGGTAAATGGGATTTAAAAAGTCTTATTTACCAGAACACTATTATTGAATCTTGATGTGAGGGTAAATTGGATTATTTTAATTCATCTGGAAATGAATTCAAATATGTTTTGGTGTTTGAAATTGTTTGCAGTGTAACACATTTACTTTAGTAAAGCGTCTTGAAAAGTCAATAACTTAATTTTCCGTCTTCTTTAATGAAGGTCATGATCTACACCCCCTGCCCTCCGCCCGTTAAGGCACAAAAATAACTGTCGTTATCGACCTGGGCATGCAACCTGTCATCCCCTCCAAGGTTTCATTTTGAAGATTGATAATGTCTTGTTGTACAGTAAAGTCGTGGACTTCAAACCACTTGAGCTGCTAGGGCGTAAACATGGCCATTTGTGCACAAACACTTCCTCATTTTCTCAAGGGATTCTAAATTTTTAACCATACTTTCACAGAAGCGTTCATCAATGGCCATTGGACATACTGTAGGTTCTTTAAGTCACATAATTTTCGGTGGGCCAATGACTTTTCTTCCTAAGCTTATACTATTTAGAGGAAAACTCTTATTAACACGTATCTTTAAACATTTTGTACGGACTTTAATCAAAATTTCACAGAACAAGTGCCACAAAGTGCACAATTTTTGAAATTTAAAATTCTGTACTTAGACATGTTTGATATATGTAAAGAAAAACTCGTATGTGTGCAACTATTACTACATTTGCCACAGGAGTAAAACCGACAACTCAAAAGTCTGGATTCAATTTCTAGGATTTTTGTATGAGGTTTACAATTTCACTCATTTTATTTATGGGTTAATAACTGCTACGTAAGTCCATAATTACGTAATTAATGTGGCTACTATGATTGTACAAGCATGAATATCATTGTAAACAAAAGCCGACACAGTATGGGTCATATGGCGCTTCTCCAGCTTTACTAGTCGAGGAAGATCTCAGGTACTCTTCTGTACATTATTTCAGACACCAACAGACACCCGAGTAGAACCACCAACATCGTGTTAGCTATTTGGAAAGCTTGCCGAAAACGCTGGGGCGGCACATTGTATGAGCGGTGGCAGGTGGTTAAAAAAATCCACATTTTGCTTTACATCTGTTATTCATTCTATTTCATGATTTTGCCTTTTTCCCTTTCTAAGAAGGCACATGTTCCTATTACCGTACTTTAAATAAAATCTATATATCGGATGCACGTGTCATGAGTTATTATTATAAAAGAACACAAGAAGTAAGAATAGACAAGCTGTAACAATTTTATCAATTTTACTTTTTCATTATAATGCATTATCAACATTAGATAAGACTCAAAAAAGTAATTTGTCTGCCCTACTTTTAAAATTAGAAAATATCTTCAAAAACAATAAATATATATAACAACGGATATAATAAAATATCCAATGATCCCTCATCTGGTTCATAATTAAAACACACATAACAGATTCCAAGTCATTCGATTATAATACTATTACATCATACATTAATATTGCGCATGCGTGAAATATTAATTCCGTTGCTATAACTAAGATCTATATCTCGAATGCACGTGTTATGAGTAACTGTATACATTTAAGATAATATTAAATTTCAGAGAAAACATTTAAATTTGGTACTTAGATTAAATCTTTAAAGCAGTTGGACTCCAGATTCATGCTTATAGTTATTTCCATGATTCTTTTTAAAATGTATTGAAGAGTGCACTAATATAAAGTGAACACAAAAAAGTAATTTCCACATTGCAAGCGGCACATAAAATAATAATAAAATAACCCTTATTGTGCTAGTAAAGTAGTAGAAATATGGAGAAAAAATACTGCAAAATTAGTCATTAATTGCGTATAACAAGTATTTTTTTCTTGAATTGTGAATATTTTTATTTGTCCTCAAATCAAGTTCCAAAGTTCAATTTTCTCAATGTACTTTTTTTCTTCAAACATGTTGGTTCATCTGGAGGCATGCTCCTTTAAATAACAGTCTATTTCTTATGATTATTCCATTATCAACTAGCTGATTCAAAACATAACTAAAAAATAAAGTTCAATGTCAAGCCTACCATTCAAATATCGAAAACACGAACAAAAATGTTCTGATTGTTTTGATGTTCTTTCGCTTTTGTATAATAGGCAACAATAAGAACACGTTCCCTGTTGTTACAATATGAAACCCTAGAACAAATGTAACCAATGAACGAGCATCTGAATATGATATTTCTATCCCTATCCCTTTCTCTGTCGTTATAGCACGTAAACCCCAGAAAAAATGAGCCAATCAATGGGTATGCTCTGGAGTGTGGGTAACTAATACCTGCATTCCTGCATTTTTTACTGTGACACATTTTCAACAGAAATGTCCCCTTTGTACAAATCAGATAGCCTTGTGTTTCGTGCTCTATTGCATATAGCACACCGAATAAATCCTGTCGTATATATCGGATAACATGTACCTTTATCTAGTTAGTAATAAGCATAACTGACTGCATTATCAATTGAAAATACAATTGATGCTGGTAATTTTGTTTAAAAAATATTTTATGAATCTGTCACATTTCAAAACTGACCAAAAAAAAATCAAAACGCCTTTTCCTCGTTTACCTAAAATCGACAAAACCAAATAATACCAGCTATGTTCTTAAACAACGAATGTCTAGTAAACAAATGGTTTTCAGGTTTACGGGGCTGAATATGAGTTTGGTGAGTTCCATGCAAATGGCGGTAGTACTTATGTATTTTAAAAAAGAATCTGAATGACCAAGATGCTCCGTGTTCCGTGTGCCGGACTCCACGCTCCGCTGTGACAATGATCCCTGGCAGGCACGACTGCTTCCCTGGCTTGACTTTGTGTCTATTGTAATAAAGTGGCTAGATAGTAAACCGTTGATATTTTACTTTAATGATTAAAGTGATTTATCGTAAATTCATTTCTTTTGATATTTAATAAAATGGGTACCTCATAGCTGGGGCAGAAGTTCACAAGTTCGCAACGAAGTTCATATGCCTTGACAGTGACACTGAAATGCTCAGCAACGAAGGAAGCAATTAAAATGACAGAGTTATTTTCATTGCGGAGGTTGGTTGTGGAACACTGAGATGTCCCCGTACGTACAAAGTCGCGAGCTGACATGTGTGATTTGTAGCAAATAAACAGCACCAAAAGTCATAAGACGTACTACGATGACTTGAATAATGCATGTTATTTGTTTGTTTTTTTTCTAAAGGAAAGAAACAACTATTAAAATACCGTAAATTTCACTGTATATCTTAATCAAAGGAGAATCATTTAAAAGAAGGCACTTTGTTATATATTTACACTTTGTTCATACTTTTATTTACAGGTGGCAGCAAGGGAAATTTAAATTTAACCATATACATTTACTAAGTCCTTGCCAAACTATCTGTAACCGTGCGTTGCTAAGTCCTTGCCGATTGTCTGTAATCACTCGTTCCTACGTTCTTGCTGATACTTGTAATCTGTAACTACGTGTTGCTTCGTCCTTGCCGACTATTTATTACCACGCTTTGCTACGTCCTTGCCGACTATCTGTAATCACTCCTTTTCACGTCATTGCCGACTTTCTGTAGCCACACGTTGCTTCGTTCTTGTCGAATATCTATAACAACACGCTGCTACGTCTTCAACGACTATCTGTAACTACGCGTTACTACGTCCTTGTCGACTATATGTAACCACGCTTTGCTGCGTCATTGCCGACTATCTGTAGCCACACGTTACAACGTTCTTGTCGACTATCTGTAGCCACACGTTACAAGGTTTTTGTCGACTATCTGTAACCACGCGTTGCTACGTCCTTGCTGACTATCTGAAGCCATACGTTACAACGTTCTTGTCGACTATCTGTAGCCACACGTTACAACGTTTTTGTCGACTATCTGTAACCACGCGTTGCTACGTCCTTGATGAATTTCTGTAGTCACACGTTTCTACGTCCTTGTCGACTATTTGTAACCACACGTTTCAACGTTTTTGTCGACTATCTGTAAGCACGCGTTGCTACGTCCTCGTCGACTATCTGTAAGCACGTGTTACAACGTCATTGTCGACTATCTGTAACCACACGTTACAACGTTCTTGTCGACTATCTGTAGCCACACGTTACAAGGTTTTTGTCGACTATCTGTCACGTGATCAATGGAGTAACACGTATTTTTCTTGCTCGTGCAATCATTGAAATTATATGGAAATTATATCGGTCTAATAGTTCAAAAGTGGATTTACATATCATAAATGCTTGAATTTCGATATACTGGATTTATGTGATTATCATATATGGGAGGAAAAAAGAAAAATAAACGTAAAAAGAGTGACGATAGTGTGGACAATGAAAATTTTTGTAAGGCGGGAAGATTTTCTCACTCACCAGAATATCAAAACTTACCTGTAAGTAACATTTTAAGTCAAGCCAATTCAGTGTTATTTGAAAATGATGATCAACTCAATTTGAATGTGCTTTTTGAAGAAGAAACGTATATTGAATCTAAATCAGAATCAGGGCATTTACATATACCCCACCCACCTAAAGAGTCAAGTCTAACTATGAATGAACCTTCAAATTGTGATATTATGACCTGTTTAAAAGGTATTGACAGTAAGCTTGTAAATATCGACAGTCGTCTCAAAAAATTAGAAATTTTAGAACATAAAGTGGACAAGTTTGACCAAGAAATGAAAAAACTTTGGACTTTTGTTCATGATAATTCAAACAAAGTAGCTGACCGTTTAAATGAAGTGGAGGAAAAGGTGGAAAGCAGCGACTTTTCTGTTGGACTTATGAATGATAAGATGGTCGAAATGCAAAAAGAGAAAGATTTATTGAGAGACGAAGTTGTGTATCTGCAATCTCAATCCATGCGGAACAACCTTATCTTCGCTAATATAGAGGAGGCCCCAACAGAAACTTCTGACGACACAGAAAACACATTAAGAACTTTCTTAACAGACAAAATGAAGCTTGCACAAAAATTTGTTGATGAACTCCAGTTTGAAAGAGTTCACAGAATGGGTGCTAAAACTGATCGACACGGTAGAAAAATCGTAGCCAAGTTTTCACTGTTCAAGGAAAGGGAATATGTGCGTAAGCAATGGAGAACATTACAAGGATCTAATTATTTTGTCCATGAGCAATTTCCCAAAGAGGTAAACGATAAAAGGCGAAAACTAGTTCCAAAACTTAAGGAGGCCAAACAAGCAGGAAAGAGGGCGTGGCTAGCTTACGACACTCTGTACGTAGATGGAAAGCCAGTGAAAGTGGATGAGGCCAGATAGGGATTCAATGAGGATGAACTGAATATTCTATCATGGAATGTAAATGGATTAACTTGTGATAAGAAAAATGACAGTGAGTTTGTAAATTTGATTTCTAAAAATGACATTGTGTTTTTATATGAATCTTGGACCAGTAAAGATAGTGATATTGAACTTTCAAATTATGTTTCTTATAACTTTTACAGAAAGTTCCAAAATAGAAGTGCGAAAAGATGTAGTGGAGGTACTGTTTTGTATTTTAAAGAAAGTCTAAAGCCAGGTATAGAAGTGGTTCGCACACATCATGACACTATTATTTGGTTGAAGTTAAACCGTTTGTTTTTTCATTTTGAATCTGATGTTTATATATGTGGTTTATATATTTGGTGCCAAGATTCACCAGCATATAATGTTGTCCCTGTTGACTTGTTTGATATTTTACAAAATGATATATATGACTTTGAAAATTTAGGTTCAGTATATTTAGTTGGAGATTGGAATAGTCGCGTTGGCAATAAACATGATTTTATAACATGTGATATTTTTGATAGAAATATGGATGATATTGATTATGTTCCCGATGTACCATTAAGACGGGCCTCAATGGATAAATCCTGTAACAGTTTTGGGGTCAAGGTTCTTGATCTTTGTAAAGCAAACAATTTGCGCATTGTTAACGGTCGTCTATTTAATGATATGTCTGGTATGTATACTTTCGCAAATACAAACGGGGCGTCCGTAATCGATTATTTATTAACAAAAGAATGTTATTTTAATATATTATGTAACTTTTCTATTGATTCATTCAATGAATTTAGTGACCATGCGGGGGTGTTGTTTACATTGAGGTGCAAGAAACGCATGGATGAGATTAAGGTAAAAAATGAGGTCAGGTATAAATGGGATGATAAATATAAGAGTATATTTAGGTCACATCTTATTTCAAGATTACCATATTTGAATTGTTTAACAAATAATATCGATAAGAATAGCAGAGAATCTGTAAATAACGTTATGAATAATTTTTCTGAGGTATTACGTGAGGTCGCAGATCCATTGTTTTCTAAATCATATGTGTTTAAGAATGAGCCTTATTTTAGTGAACAGTCTGTTTTAAAACAGGCTGACTGGTTTGATATTGAATGTTCAAGGGCAAGAATTCAGTATCTACATGCTTTACACGATTTTAACAGGTTTAAGTCGGATCAGAATAGGGAAATGTTTTGTAATTTAAAAAAGCAGTATAAAGATTTATGTAGAAAAAAGAAGGGTATTTTTAAACAAAAGAAAATGAATGATATTGGAAATTTAATTCATGCAAAACCTAAAGTATTTTGGAGCTATTTTAAAAAGAAAAGTAAATCTTCAAACGACTTATCTGTTGAAGAATTTTGTTCCTATTTCTCATCCCTAGGAAGTGATGTGTTACAGGAAAGGAATCTTGACGCAGAAAGTTTTTGTAGTAGCCATGATTTTAATAATTTAGATTGTTGTTTTGAAGAATTAGATAAAACTATAACTGTACAAGAAATTTATAATGCTGCCAAAGAACTAAAAAAGGGTAAGGCTTTTGGTAGTGATTTTATCTTGAATGAATATTTGATTGAAAGTATTGATATTTTAGGGTCGCATATTTGTGATATTTTTAATGCTATTTTAGATTCTGGGTATTTTCCAGATAAATGGATGGAAGGTGTAATTATACCTTTACATAAAAAGGGTGATAAGAATGAAGTTAACAATTATAGGGGTATTACATTAGTAATTAGAAAATAACAATGTTATATCTGACGCGCAGTTTGGTTTTAGAAAGGGTAAATCAACTGTAGATGCATTATTTATACTGTTGAATGTTGTGCAACACTATTTAAATGAAAATAAAAGATTATATTGTGTATTTGTTGATTTAAAAAAATGTTTTGATACTATATATAGAAATGCACTATGGTTAAAATTGTATAGGTTAGGAATACAAGGTAAATTATTGAGAATTATTAGGGACATGTATACAAAAGTTAAATCCTGTGTTAGATCATGTAACGATTATTCCTCTTATTTCGAGTATGCTGTAGGTTTAAGACAAGGGGAGATAATGTCGCCACTACTTTTTTCTCTGTTCGTAGAAGACCTAGAATTATTTTTACAAGATAACATTAGTTCTGGACTTGATATAGAAGAAATTATCTTACTTTTACTATTATTTGCTGATGATATTGTTATATTAGGAAAATCGCCTCAAGAATTACAAATGCATCTAGATAAATTATATGAATATTGTAAAAGTTGGGGATTAGAAGTAAATATAGATAAAACTAAAATTGTTGTATTTAGGAAAAGAGGCGGTTTACTAGGAAATGAGTTTTGAACATATGATGGTAATGATATTGAAGTAGTGAATGATTTTAATTATCTAGGAACAGTTTTCAATTACACCGGAAATTTTACTTTAAATCAGGAATATATTGCAGGTAAAGCTTTAAAGGCGCTTAATGTTTTGCTTTTAAATTGTAAAAAGTATAGTTTTAAACCAAAGTTATTATGTCAGCTATTTGATTCTTTTGTTGGCTCAATTTTGAGTTATTCGTCAGAAATATGGGGATTTACAAAATCAAAACAAATTGAAAGAATACATTTAAAATTTTGTAAAAATATATTGTCAGTAAGAAATACTACCTGTACTGTAAGTGTATATGGAGAGTTGGGAAGATATCCTTTGTTCATATCCCGTTATGTACGCATTGTTAAATATTGGTTTAAGTTGCTGCACACAGACAATATTATTTTACGCTCAGTTTACCAGCTATCATTAAATGATTGTAATAAAGGATTATGTAACTGGGTAGCCTATGTTAAAAAGCTTTTGTGTGACTATGGTTTTTCAGATGTTTGGAATAACCCACATGATATTGTATTTAAAAACTTTATACCGATTTTTAGACAACGAATAATTGATTGTTTTATACAGGGGTGGCATGTATCTAAAGAAACAAGTTCTGTATTGGAATTATATAATGTGTGTAAAATTAGTTTTTGTTACGAAAATTATTTAGATATATTGCCTGATCATTTGAGACGATTTATTACTAGATTAAGAACTTCTGCACACAGCTTAAGAATACAAACTGGTAGATATGCCAGAAATAGAATACAAAGAAATGAACGGTATTGTCAATGTTGTTCTTTAAGAGACTTAGAAGATGAATTTCATTTTGTTCTTATATGTCCATGTTATACAAGTATTCGTACCATTTATATTAAAAAATATTATTTTGTTAACCCAAGTATGTACAAATTTATTGCATTGCTGCAAAGTAATAATAGAAATGAGCTATGTAAATTAGCACTATATTACAAAAATGCTATGACTATTAGAACTACAGTGTTAAATAATGTTCAATGATAGATCAAAATTTATTTTATTAAAAATTAAGTTTAATGATAGATTAAAAATTAGTTTTGATATTGATATTTCTTCTTAAATATGTTCATCCTCACTTAACTGAGGCTTAATAACAAATATCTGAACAATGACAATTGTTACAAGTACAATTATTAATCTCTTTATATTTTTATTCTATTAATTTCTTTATATTGATTGCACTGAAAATTACATGTTACTCAAATATTATAATGTTATGTTTATGATGATGTACTATGTACAAATCAGAAATAAAAGATCTGTTCTGTTCTGTTCTGTTCTGTTACCACGCGTTGCTACGTCCTTGCTGACTATCTGAAGCCACACGTTACAACGTTCTTGTCGACTATCTGTGGCCACACGTTACAAGGTTTTTGTCGATTATCTGTAACCACGCGTTGCTACGTCCTTGCTGACTATCTGAAGCCACACGTTACAACGTCGACTATCTGTTACCTCACAATACTACGTCCTTGAGTATATGTAAGCACGCGTTGCTACGTCCTTGTTGAATATCTGTTACCAGGCTTTGCTGCGTCATTGCCGATTTTCTTGCATCTCAGACAGGATTATCTACCGTTTTCACCGGTGCTAGAAAACTCTTTCTTGCATAGCAGACTGGCGTTTCCGTGAATTTTACCCATTGGGGAAATTTCATCTGGCATGGGGGGTGCCAGATGAGTCGCGTGCCAAACAAGAACGTCATTTTAGCGCACTTTATGAATGAACCGCGGTAAAATGACGTCGTTTTAGAAGAGAAATATGTCTTAGGATGACGTCATTTCGCCGTTGTTATTTAAGTTGTAAGTTCATACGCTAATGTAAGAAAATAGTTATGGATGAAATGACTTTAATTTCCATGAACATATATCATATTGAGGTAAACCATTTTAAATATGAAATAATATGGCAGAATATGCAAGAAAAAATATCTTTCATATGTTTGCGGTTCGGATCGGAATATCCGTCCCTCGGGAACCCGCCCATGGGAGGTAACTCGGCAAGCCTCGTTACCGCTCAATGGGCGGGTCCCCTCGGGACGGATATTCCGGTCCGAACCGCAACATATGACAGATATTATTAGTCTTACACTAAGACAAGTCGCGTGCGTTAAATGACGTCATTGACGCGCGCCTTTCATGAATGAATGGCGTTCTTAGGATGACGTCATTTTTCCGTTATGAATGAAGTGGTATGTTCATACGCTACTATAAGAAAAAAAGTGCGTAATGAGAATATCAGTTTTCATAATTTCTGTTCAGAAAATGATTGACATGCAATATGCAAGAAAAAGAATCAAACACCGGCTGTCGGTACAGACGTGAATATCTAGCTCTCGGGTAACTGTTTAGCGGAAACTCGGCAGAGCCTCGTTACCGCTGTAAACAGTTACCCTCGAGCTAGATATTCTGGTCTGTACCGGCAGCCGGTGTAAGATTCTTATAATCTGTAGCCCACGTTCCTACGTTCTTGTCGACTTTATGTTATCACGCATTACTACGTCCTCGTCGACTACCTGTAGTCACGCAATATTACGTCCTTGTTGACTATATGTAAGCACACGTTGCTATGTACCTTTTGACTATCTGTTACCGGGCTTTGCTGCATCATTGTCGACTATCTGTAGCCATGCGACTCTACGTCCTTTCCGAGTATCTGTAACCATTCCTTTTTACGTCATTGCCGAATGTATGTAACCACGAGTTGCTATAACCAGGAGTAGAAGATCAACGTGAATTAAAAACTTCTACATATTTTAACAAAATACCTAATTGAAACGTGATGGCAAATGGGATTTAGAAAGTCTTATTTACCAGAAAACTTCTATTGAAACTTGTGATGTTGGTTTTAATCATGTTGAGATGATATCAACTGATCAATGTTACCGCCTTCTGCTGTATCAAATGATGTTTTGTACATTTTATCAAGGCTATTCAATTATAAGGGCCTTCATACAGTGCAATCAGTTCAATAGTAAATCGTGCAAACTAATTTATGAAAAATAATTTAGTTATGTATATAAGAAAATAAGTAAATTTATGCGAGATACAACGACTTTATGGGGAGATAAATTCTACCAATGTCTGCGCTGTTAGATATTTTACATGTCAAATATTTCAGCACAATTCCCGTTAGGATTTAAGTTTTAATAATGTAATTTCTAGTCTACGGCAAATTACAAATTTATTTGATGGTTATCGAAACATAGTATGTCTTTCTGGCCTGTCATTCTGGGCCCAGCTGTACTTTTATATTACCTTATACTGAATGAACACTTTAGGTTGTTTGTAAGAATTACTCGCCCGTCACCATTGTGGCTTCATGTCACAAACGGGATATGAAAGAAAACTTCGAAATCATATATATACAATTGTTTTGGTTTTGTTTATTTATTTTTTTTTAGGGGGGGGGGGGGACTTACCTCTATAAAATGTAAAAAAATGGTAGAAAAATACAATAAAGCGTTTCGAACAAGTAGGGACTTATTTTCTATTGTTATAAATGTCACACAGATTCATGACGATGCCATATCAGAGAATATGAGAATATGACAATCTTTTTGCTATTGTTTTAGTTTAAGAAATATATTCGGATTAGTTCATTATTTGGAATTGAAGAATTACCATTGACAAAAAAACTTGTCCTTGATTTGTTTTATTCTTTGAAATTCAAATATTGCGGTTGATAAAAATGTTTTTCCATGTTTGTTTCATTCATCATACAAAGATATGTTTATAAGCTCCTGTTTTAAATAAAAGACGTTATTTATGAACATATGCGTGTACGTTTTCTGATGAAAAGATATTCAAAAAATGTCATTGATTTTATCTATAGGCTCAGGAATGCTTTCATCCTTATATATCAGATATACACTTAACAAATCTTATAAGTGTATATGTATAAATGGTCTCATATGTACGATCAGGCTCAAATTTTCATTCTAACACTATCGGAATTTTTTCTATATAAACAAAGAAGGCCCTAAGCGTGCATTATTCTACAACAATGCACTCGCCGTTCTTATTATCTCCCTGTGTATTTTCACATTGACGGCGCCATTTTGTTTGAAAAATCTGATAAATAAAACAATTTTTTGTCGAATTTTGTTGTGAAAACTATCTAGAATGAAAGAAAATGGTCTAACTAAGAAAATGAATCCGAACACCAATATCTTTAATTCAGTCGTTAACGCTGTACAGACGTTTAAAGTGTTGTTTACGTGACGTCACAATGTAGCGCCAAACAGCACGTGCAAAACAATCAAATCAAGTACGCTATTTTAATGTCGCAAACGAGTTAAGTTTTACATTTATTTCACTTTTAATAATTTGTATTTCGCTTGAAAAATTATAGAGTGAAATAAAATAAACAAACAAAGTTTTATCAACGTTTTCAAAATTCGTTATTCTCAAAATGTTTCTACACACGGTAGATTTAACGACAGTTTTTTTCAACCCACTGGAACAGCCTTTAAAGAACGTTTCTATTGGAAACTCTGAGGCGAAAACAAATTTAACCACCAAACATAAAGTCCAACTTTATAATAATAATTATATTTTTTCTTGACGTGTTAGAATGGAAATAGATATTAATTCTTCGTGCATTATTGTATAATAATGCACGTTTTTCGTTCAAATGCTTTGTAATTAATCACTCAGGCCTATCGGCCTTCGTGATTATATTACTACGCATTTGAACTCAAACCGTGCATTATTCTACAACAATGCACTCAGAATTGATATCTATTTCCTAAATAAATACAGTTTAGATACATGATATGATATTCCATTTACCGGTATAACATTTCATAACAAACACAAATTTAATGAACATGCCCAATAAATGTGATAGTGCGTTATAAGCCAATGTCACAAAATTAATGTATTATTGAAAAAGTATTCTAATGTCGTTTGCCCACCCTGACTGTTAATTGCAATCTGGCAACGTTGTCGCATGGATTTGACCCAATCTTTTGCATGATATTGGGGAAAATTTGTTCACCATTGGACAATATTCGCATATTCGTAGGCGTTGGTTTGTGAAACTGTACGGGGCGGTTCATTTCATCCCGTTAGCTTCTATCACATTTAAGTCTAGAGATTTTGGTGATATTCGTTAACTTGATGTTGTTTATTAATGTTCAGAAAGATTGTCGGCGCCCTTGACGTGTGCTTGTAAGACATAATGTGGAAACTGCAATTAAATGTTGTTCTTTAGACATTGATAAAACCGAAGTTTGAAGCTCGTTGTATTAATAATTATCGGCGCTGAGATTACCATTAAATGACACACAGTTTTCCTGAACATCCTTGTGGAGTGTAACATACCATCGCCCGGTAACGAGCCCATATTTTCTTAAACTAAAATCTACCTTAAGATAAAATGTACAACGATAAATCAAACTGAAATGTTGATATTAAATTCAAGATGCGCATAAGAAAAGAGATCACAAATATTATTAACATTTTGCGTAACATCACATTTAATGGACATGTTCATTAAATTTGTGGTTGTTATAAAATTGAATAAATGGAATATCATACCCTATCTCTTGAAACTTCCAGCATGATAGTGTCAACATTGACTCAAATTATAAGATATTTATTCATGCACACTTATATGATTTGTTAAGTGTATGTCAGTGATCTTTAGATAGGTTATTTTATTTCACACCTTATTAAATACAACCAATGTAACTATCAGCGTTTGATCCCATTTATGTTCCCATAGAAATCATTATCGGATCCAATCTTAAAAATTCACCCTCATTTATATTTCTAGTGTCTACAAATACATAACAAATACATATCGTACCCAAATAAGCATCTTTTCATTTACAGTGTCCAATATATATAATATCAAAGGCATCTACAGAGCCCCAATTTCCTTTTCAGAGTCAAAAATATCTATATCAAATGCATATCGTACTCCATTTAGCCGCATTTCCATTTTGAGGGTAAAATTTTCAGAAAGATCCGTCAAACTGTCAAAATATGTAAATTGTAGAAGTCACTATGCATGGTTGAGAACAATACTGATTCTTTTGGACACGACCTTGAATTGTCAATAAATGTACAAAGCTCAAAATTAGACTCAGCTAAGACCTTTTCCACTTTAGGTTTGACAGCTGTGCTCTCGTCTAATAGAATTTAGTATTGTATTTAACAATGTATAATAACCTATTGGTGTTGACTCAAATACGTTTTATACGAGATAACTATACGTTGTTGAGTACAATACTGAATTATAATGGATGAGTACACAAGTGCTATATTGGACGTGACGCTAGCTACTGTTGTATGCCAGTGACATTATGATGTTACTATATATTTATTTTAAACCGAAGCAAACACGATGAACAATATCAAACACTCAAAATCATCAGTGGCGTTTGTATTGCATTAAAAGTAACTTACAAATACAGCCGATATTAATATCACTACACTGATAAATCGATGATGGTGTAAATGAAGAGGCGACTAGATGAAGTAAAATACGAAATTTTCGGATTGATAAAAATGAGCATAGATGCAGTGAAATATATATTAAAGATTGATTATTTTGGCACGGGAAATGAATACGAGGCTTAATTGATAGGAAAAGATAATGTATTTATTTATTAATTTATTTATTTACTTAGTACAAAAGAAAGTATAGATATGTTTTGTGCCTAACAGGACACAGTTCATTAATGATAAGTGTAAAACATTCATCTACATAATTATATACAAAAATTATATACATGATTTGCAATCTCCTTAAGGTTGTCATCTGGATCTCCCATAAACACGGATTATAACTTTATTGTATTATTGTAATTTTAATTATAAGGCTGTTTTACTGCTCATATTATAGATTATCAAGGCCATAAAAATTATGGGGTAAATTTTCAAGATTTATTGTTCAGTTGTCTCCCATATACCGTATAACATATCTTTAATGCTTTTGTTTATCCAAGCGACACGTTATCATAAAATTACAATGCCATTAGAAGCACAAAGTAAAGGAGTGTTAAATTTCACAAAAGCCTGTTTAGCACAGTTAAAAATATCATTCTTTGTAACATCAAGTCTAAATTTTTAAACAAGTCACAGCTTTGAGATTGAAAACAATTGGTTTATTGTAGATAAAAAAATCGTTAACAAAACAATTAAAATGAATTGTTGAACACAAATAATTTCCGTCTTCCTTCTTACTGCTATCCTTTAAGTTTAGTTGCATATTCACTGCGTCGTTGTATAGCATCTAAAATGGTTCAAAAGTGTTTCTACTTTGCCGTTTTTGGCACGGTAGCATTCTTTTTATCAACACAAGTTGGTGGTGATAATGAGCTGGATTCCTGCAAAATATCATCGATGGAACATCTTCTGGATAAAATGATACGCACGGAAACCAAAGTTGAATCAATGTTGAATGAAATTCGAAACATCGAGGAACATGTTCTGTCTATTCTAGAGTATCGTAAACAACACAATCAGAACGTATTGGCACAGATGAAAGAAAGCCATGAGGCTGCTATAGAGAATGTGAAGGCAGAAATAGAAAGTATTAAACCTCAGAAAGGTACGTTTATAATTTCTACAAAATATTGGTTAATTTCGTGAACGACAATTTTCAATGTGTCGGTTATATTCAGGTAACGTCCTAACTATCTTTCTACAAGAACCAAAGAAATAACAACTCTTTTGCGTTTGCGAGAGAAATGCTTATTTATTGTGCACGACTAAATATGTTACATAATTATATTTCACATTTATGTAAACCAAAACTTAGACAATGGAGGAATACACATCCTACTAAACAGTATATATCTAATACACAGATATGAAAATAATAATCTGTATTATTATGTCTTTCAATATATAAAATTTTGATTGACAGATAACATTATCTTGACCCTATGCAAAATTATGAGGTCACGTTAACAAGCATGTTCCGAACAAATTTATGAAAAATGTACTTTTCACAAAATTGATCGCAAATCCGTCTTAGGAATGACAGCCGCCCACGAACAACCTAACCTACTTTGTAGGTGGAAACGTGTGTCCGTGGCATGCACGTTAAAGTTTATTAAAACGTAAAACTTTGAATTCATTCCTCATGATAAAGGAATCAAGGAACATTTCCGAATATGCTAAAAAGAAAATCAATATGACCAAAGGCACTACAAGCCTGATATCATTCTTGAATTTGAATTTGAAATTGCCACGTAAAAAATCTCGCTAGAACTGATTTCAACAATCAATGCCCGCCAAACATAAACTCTTACTCACGAACCGTGACAAACCGGTTTTGTTATACAATGTCCGTAAAGACTAATAATATCTGTCATATTTTGCGGTTCGGATCGGAATATCCGTCCCGAGGTGACCCGCCCATTGGGCGGTAACGAGGCTTGCCGAGTTACCGCCCATGGGCGGGTGACCGAGGGACGGATATTCCGATCCGAACCGCAAACATATGTCAGATATTTTTTCTTGCATATTCTACCATATTCCATTATATTTTAAATTCTTTATCTTTATTTTCAATGAAAATTTATATCATTACAACCGTAACTACTTTCATTTAACAGCGTATGAATTACAAAATCATTCATAACGGTAAAATGACGTCATCTTTATCGTGCCATTGTACAGCACGCGACTCATTTGGAACCCCCCATGCCAGATGAAATTTCCGGCATGGGTAAAACTAACGGAAACGCCAGTCTGATATGCAAGAAAATAGTACTCAACTATACGATGAAACGTTGAGTACTTAAAAATCGTTACGTTCCTTTTGTTCGCCTGTTTCGTAAAATGTTGCCGGCTCGCCACGGCGAGCCGGTATTACGTTAGGATTTTACTGAGAAACAACCTAAAACTCCGAATCCATCCAAAAATTTAATCGAAGCTTAGCTCCCAGCTTTCTACAAAATTTATCTATCAGGGCTAGGATCCAAAATTATTTAATCAAATTTGATCTTATATAGCGTCAAGAAACCTTCAATTTTCACGCCATTTTTAAAAAACAGCAAGTATTGTTTTTAGCGAAAAGATATAATGATGATTAAAATGTTTGTTTTCATGGATTCTTTTCAGTAAATCATATTTACACTGACTTTTGATTTAGCGATTTCACCAGTCCTGTTTACTCTGTAGTAAGTTTTCGTTTGGTTAATTAACATAAACGACACTTGGTTCTGTGCATTGTTTTTTTTTTTTCATTTTCCTTTTTTCCGGTCATTTCATCCTTTCCGGTATTTAGTGTATGTATTTACTGGCCGGGATCCGGGACGCCCGGGATCCGGGATCGTATAAGATAATAGAGGAAAAAACTAATAAACTATATTTGTGTTGATTAATTGTCGTAATGAAAGGCCATTAAACGTTAAGTTTTTTATTGTATGTAATGAAAGTTTAATTGATTTAACTTAGGATATAGATATATTTAGAGCTATTTATTAACAAAATCGCAATACTTATAATTATATGCCTAATTAATTGGAAAAATCAAAGACTATATTCTTGAATTGGTCAAATCCCGGGATCCCTATATGTTTTAATACGATCCCAGCTTTTCTGAAAACAATATTCTTGAACTGTCCAATTCCTGGGATCTCTTTATTTTTTAATATGATCCCGGCTTTTCTGAAAACTATATTCTTGGACTGGTCAATAATAGGATCCCGGCTTTTCTGGCTGAATTGATTGACAACTTGTGTTTACTTAAGGACTTGTATCTGTCACTTATTCCAATACTAAATAACATATTACAACTTAACTTCGTATAAAGAGACATTTTTATGAATCTATTTTTTTTTCTGGTCAAGGTCAACAGGCCATATATATATATATATATATATATATATATATATATATATATATATATATATATATATATATATATATATATATATATATATATATATATATATATTCCTCTTTGTTAAACTGAGAGAACTGGCTTCCTTAACTTTATATGTCACTTTTATTTTGATGTTCGCTGAAGTCTTTTCAGCTAACAGCTAGAACTGTCTTTTTTACATTTAAACACGTCCCTGGAAAGAAATTACGAAGCGAGTCGCTACTAGCTTTTTTAAAAGCTAACCTTGTTACGAGATTATGTTATTAATCTAATTCACGGAGGGGCATCTGATGTCTTCCTCCACCAGTAAAAGCTGGGAAATCGCCGTATGACCATTACAGTTTTGGTGTAACGTAAACCAAACAAAAAATACAGTTACTCTTGCATATATATGAACGCTGTTTAATCAGAAAACAAATGTAAAAATAAGCTAAAAATAATAAGCTAAAAAAAAATAAACAAACTTTTGATGTCTGTTAACAATTTAATCTATATTTTGTAATTTCGAGTATGCCTGGATTTAACTGATTGTCTCGCATGTATTCTCCTCTGAAACCATGTCTTGGCGAGACTGTTTTATTCAGTTATTAAATTTTGGGGATACTTATTTGTAATAAATGAAGACAATGTTTTGCAATTCGTTAGACAGACTTTTATAAACATAATCAGGCTTGCTGTTTTACAAACTCCGCGCACCGGTTACGCTACGACCAGTAACCACAGCCTTCACACAAATCACGTGAAAATGGCCACAGAAATCGTTGAACAAGCCTGTCGGTAAAATTCAAAAAATGAAAAACATTTTTGTCAAGTGTAGAATCGAAATTATCAATTACTTAAATAATTTCTGTTCCAAAAGCGGCCATTGTGCGATATTAAAAATGTTCATAATATTTATGTTTTCGAAATCATCTTTTATTTAAGTTCACATTTAACAACTTGTGGTCTTGAAACATAAGCAAAACCTTGTCTTTTTAAAATAATTATTTAAATTGAACAAATTCATATCGTCAAGATTTTCGACGAAAATGTTGTGATGACAGAGATGTAATTCTGTGAGGGGAGATCACTGCGTGGGCGATTGGCTGTTTTATTGATATCGAATTAATACATTGATTAATTTAAATGGAGGAAGTATAACTACGTACACGATGCTATGTTATGAATGTATTGTAGTTACAGGTCTTGGATCTTCATACGTTCGCTGGGGTCGGACAACCTGTCCAACTGACAATGAATTAAATTACAAAGGTAGGATTTGTTTATTTGTTTAAGCTGAACAAAATTAGATATTATCATACCAATAATTCAATGACCAAAAGCGTATACAAAAGTCTTCTGTTTAAGGTATCATTACACGACTTTTTCATCAGTAATTTAAATTGAAACTACAGTTAAAAACTTTTCTAGCTAGTTTACAATATCATTCAACCGGGACATTTTAGTACCGTGACATAATTAATCAAGTAAAATTATAAAAATCGAATGTAGTTTTTACATATATACCAATCTAAACAATGTTTATTAATTTTGTGAAGTTACAAATAGTGTGACGTGCAGTAACATGTGTTACTAGGAACCGGATAAAATGTGCGTTATTTCACTACCCATCTTAACGTCTCAAAATTTTGAAAAAAATATTTAAATATATTTATGTGACTTAAATTTTTTTGTTTGGTATCACTGTCCAGGTAAATTGAAATATCACGTGTTCTGATTTTGTTCAGAATTATAATTATCCTCAAATTTGTTATAAAATTTCTAAGTTTTTATATGAACTATTTCAACAACAATTAAGTTGACCTCTTTATTTGCTAATATTTGCTTTATTTCCACTTTATTTTACAATTATCTCAATCACAGGTCCGTGATTGTAAAGGGAATTCTTAAACAGTAATCTTTTTCATGCCTTTTTATGGCAATCGTGGCCGCATCTATTGTGTTTTTGTTTAAAGCAATATCATATAATTTTTCTACTTTTTAGCTTAAACTAACTCGGAAGTGTGTACAAACTTCTACTACATTTCTATGTAAGGCGATGCCCGTTTTTTCCTATGCAAATTTCGCATGCGCGAAAACTACCAGTTCCGGTTGATTTTTCATAGCAATGGACGGCGTCGTAAAAAGGTCCATACTTGTACAATTAAAATAAACATAGACTTCCCACAAAAGCTATAATTGATATGCTGAATGTCTGTATATTGTTATTCAAACTAAACTTTGAAAAAATCTGTCTATAAATTTTAATTACAGAATGAGATACAAAAGAATAAAACACAATTATATTGTTTTATGTAATTTATGTAAAATTATGTCGATGGTTTATGTTAATCGTGCACCTATGGATCTCTTCAGTACATTTGAAGCTCGAATAAAATAATATAAGCAATCATTTCGTTTTAAGCCAAATATCAATATATTTTCAAAAGGGTGTGTTTGAATGTATTTAAGCATCGTTCGGTGGTATCACTGCACTTTGAGTCCTTTTAGTCACATATTTTTTATACACATTGCATAATTTGGATAAACCAGAACTCGCGATTGAAATAAATAGTTCGACTTTCAATCTTTATTTCTATCTTAGGTTTACATCAAGTAAACAAAATAAGTATTATTTTTTTATAATTACAGTGAATAATGGAAGACTGCATAAATATTCAAAACAAAAATGGGTATATAGACAGGAAAGTCAAAAGGGAAGAATTTAAATTCCGATTTTTCGAGGAAAAAAAGCTTTGAATTTTACATAACTTTTTAAAACTTACCCTGTGATTATGTGTTATATTGCACATTCTGATCTGCGGAAATCCACATATACTTTTTACAGATGTTCAATTTTGAGATCAATATGCGGTTCCACCCCGTGCATCATAATTTCACTATCGTACCAACGTTACTTCAAAACTTACTCTTCGTTTAATCGTGTTTTTACCATCTTACCATCGCGGGTTCACCATAGATCCATTAAAATTCCATTTTAAGCTCTGATTTTTTAGACTTATAATACTGTTTTAAATATATCCCAGGTTATGCTGCCGGCTCGAATTGGGTAGCTGTTGGAGGAGCAGGAAATTTTCTGTGCTTAACAGAAGAACCACAATGGGGAAGCTATGATGAAAGCCGAACATCTGGAGCTAAGGTTTCTAAATTAATGACTTCAAAATGCGAGTGTTAAACTATGCTAAAGTTTCTTTGTCCCATAAAATCTTCGTCCCTTTTTTCTTGAGGAAATGGAAAATATGACTAACAAAAATATATATTCTACTCGCAAAAAGTTGTTTCGTTGTCGAAAGTAAACATTTACGAGTAGTATACTACCAGTTAGTATTACGGCCAGTGTCTAATGTAGGATAAACAATATATATGAAATACGATGAATAAATGCAAAAACATGTACATTTGTTTGTATTTGGTAATGAATGATTATTATTTAAGATAACACTGTTACAAAATACATAACATTTTTGTGGATTATAAATAATAACTTATGGAAATTAGTATGCACATGCAATCATCAATCAATGTAAACAAAAATACAAAACAAACAAAAAAAAAAACAAAAACAAAAAGAGAACTATATAAATTTCTGTTAAAAAATCAGTTTTAAGTTTTTATTATATAACAAAGAAATTCTCTTTGCAATTTAACAAGACACAATCAACTGCCAGCCTATCGAAATTGACATTTACCTCCATTCTAGACAAATCCACATTAATAATTATTATGAAACGTGACGTAGCAAAATTAAAACCATTCGTGAAAGGCTTAGTGGGATTCAGGGTACCAACTGACAATCGGAACTTCCTGGGCTATTATTCATAATAAGTGTCGTAAACATTATGGACTCTGAAAGCTTTCCATACTGATTTAAGTTTTACTTCTAGATTCTAGATTTTAAAACGAATACAAATAGCGAAAACACGAAAAAAATGTTCTGATTGTTTTGATGTTCTTTCCCTTTTATATCATAGGCAAAAATAAGAACACTGTTGTCACAACAAAAGGTAACCAATGAACGAGCATCTGAACATGATATTTCTATCGCTATCTCTTTCTCGTCCGTTACAATAAGTAAACACAAGCAAAAATAAGCCAATCAATTGGTATGCTCTGGGGTGCGGATAGCAAATATGTATACTCTGACACAGGCCGTCCCCCTGATACCCCTGTGTTTCGATGCCTTTTCTATTACATGTAGCACAACAAATAAATCCTGTATATATCGTATATATCGAATGACACGTTCATTTAGTTTGTAATAAACATAACGGACTGCAAAATCAATTGAAAATACAATTGATGCTGGTAATTTTAATTTATAAATACTTTATGAGTCTGTCATATTTCAAAACTGACAAAAACCCGTCAAACTCCTGTTAAAGTTTAACTAGAATCGACACCAAATCATACCAGCTATGTACTTAAACAAATGAATGTCTAGTTAACAAATTATTTTCAGGTTTACGGGGCTGAATATGAGTTTAGTGATTATCATGCGGATGGCGGTAGTAAGTTTTTTAAAAAGAATCTGAATGACCAAGATGCTCCGTGTTCCGTGTGCCGGACTCCACGCTCCGCTGTTACAATGATCCCTGGCAGACACGACTGCTTCCCTGGCTGGACTAAGGAATACAGGTTTGTTTCTATCATAATAAAGTGGCTCATATTTTTGTCTAGATACTAAACCGTTGGTATTTTACTTTGTTTAAAGTGACTTATCGTAAATGATTTCTTTTTATATTTAATAAAGCGGGTACCTCGTAGCTGGGTCAGAAGTTCACAAGTCTCCCACAGAGTATATATGCCTTGACAGTGACGCTGAAATGCTTAGCAACGGGGGAAGAAGTAACGACGGCAGAGTTATTTACATTGCGGAGGCTGTTTGTGGTACTCTGAGATGTCCACCGTACATACAAGGTCGAGAGCTGACATGTGTGGTTTGTAGCAAATAAACGGCACAAAATGCCATAAGACGTACTGATATGAAAATTTGAATAACGCATGTTATTCGGGTTTTTCTAAATGAAGGACTTAATTATTAAAATACCGTAAATTTTACTGAATGTGTAAATTAAAAGAGATGTATTAAATAGAAGGCACTTAGTTATATTTATTCTTTGTTCATACTTTCATTTACAGATGGCAGCAACAGAAATCTAAATTTAACCACAGACACTTGCTACGTCATTGCTGACTATCTGTAACCGAGCCTTTCAAGTATAGTCTTGCCAACTATATGTCACATAATATATTATGTCACTATCTGTAGTCACACGCTGCTAAGCCTTGTCGACTCTCTGTAGCAACACGTTGCTAGGTCCTTGTCTACTTTCTGTAGCAACACGTTGCTACGTCCTTGTCGACTGTCTGTAGCAACACGTTGCTACGTCCTTGTCGACTATCTGTAGCAACACGCTGCAACACGCTGCTACGTCCTTGTCTACTTTCTGTAGCAACACGTTGCTACGTCCTTGTCGACTGTCTGTAGCAACACGCTGCTACGTCCTTGTCGACTATCTGTAGCAACACGTTGCTACGTCCTTGTCGACTGTCTGTAGCAACACGCTGCTACGTCCTTGTCGACTGTCTGTAGCAACACGTTGCTACGTCCTTGTCGACTATCTGTAGCAACACGTTGCTACGTCCTTGTCGACTGTCTATAGCAACACGCTGCTACGTCCTTGTCGACTGTCTGTAGCAACACGCTGCTACGTCCTTGTCGACTATCTGTAGCAACACGTTGCTACGTCCTTGTCGACTGTCTGTAGCAACACGCTGCTACGTCCTTGTCGACTGTCTGTAGCAACACACTGCTACGTCCTTGTCGACTGTCTGTAGCAACACGTTGCTACGTCCTTGTCGACTATCTGTAGCAACACGTTGCTACGTCCTTGTCGACTATCTGTAGCAACACGCTGCTACGTCCTTGTCTACTTTCTGTAGCAACACGTTGCTACGTCCTTGTCGACTGTCTGTAGCAACACGTTGCTACGTCCTTGTCGACTATCTGTAGCAACACGTTGCTACGTCCTTGTCGACTATCTGTAGCAACACGATGCTACGTCCTTTTCTACTTTCTGTAGCAACACGTTGCTACGTCCTTGTCTACTTTCTCTAGACACTCGTTGGTACGTCCTTGCCGACTATCTGTAGCCACGCATTACTACGTTCAAATTGACTATATGTAAGCACGTTTTGCTACGTCATTGCCGACTATCTGTAGCCACGCGTTGCTACGTCCTTGTTGACTATCTGTAACCACGCTTTGCTACGTCATTGCCGATTATGTGTAGCCACGCGTTGCTACGTTGTTGTCGACCATATTTAGCCACACGTTGCTACGTCATTGTTGACTATCTGTGGCCACACGTTATTACGTCATTATTGGCTATATGTAGCCAAACTTTTACGACTATCTGTAGCCACACGTTGCTACGTCCTTTCCGACTATCTGTAGCCACACGTTGCTACGTCCTTGTCGACTATCTGTAGCCACACGTTGCTACGTCCTTACCGACTATCTGTAACCATTCCTTTTTACGTCATTGCCGATTATTTATAACCACGCGTTGCTACGTTCTTGTCGACTATCTGTAACCATTCCTTTTTACGTCATTGCCGATTATTTATAACCACGCGTTGCTACGTTCTTGTCGACTTTCTGTAACCAACCCTTTTTACGTCATTGCCGATCATTTATAACCACGCGTTGCTTCGTTCTTGTCGACTATCTGTAACCATTCCTTTACGACTTTGCCGATTATTTATAATCACGCGTTGCTACGTTCTTGTCGACTATCTGTAACCAGGAGTAGAAGATCAACGTGAATTAAAAAATTCAACTAATTAAAACCATCAAATCTCAATAAAATACTTAATTGAAACTTGATTGTAAATGGAATTTAAAAAGTCCTACTTACCAGAAAACTTTTATTAGATCTTGATGTGATGGTTAATTGGATTATTTTAATTCATCTGGAAATTAGTTCAAATATGTTTTAGTGTTTGAAATTGTTTGCAGTATTTTAAATGAATCGTAACTCATTTACTTTGGTAAAACGTCTTTAAAAGCCAATAACTGTTTTTCTTGTTTTCCTTTTTCTTCTTAATTTTATGTCTTCTTCTTTGATTTATGTTTAATGAGGGTCATGATCTACCCCCCCCCCCCCCCCCCCTACCCTTCCTGTTAAGGCACAAAAAGTAGCTGTCGTTATCGACCTGACCATGCAACCTGTCACGCCTCTCAATGTCTTGTTGTACAGTTAGTTCGTAGACCTCAAACCACTTGCCTGTCAACGCTGTAGGTTCGAGCTGCTAGAACGTAAACATGGCCATTTGTACACAAACATTTCCTGATTTTTGCAATGGATTCCAAACTTTTTACCATACTTTCACAGAAACGTTCATCAATGCCCATACTGTAGGTTCTTGAAGTCAGATAATTTTCGGTGCGCCAATGACTTTTCTTCCTAAGCTAATACTACTAGTATTAAGAGGAAAACTCTTATTAACACCTATCTAAAAACATTTCTGTACGGACTTAAATCCAAATTTCACAGAACAAGTGCCACCAAGTGCAATTTTTTTATAATTTAAAATTCTGGAACGAGACATGTTTGATATGTATAAAAACAAGAGCTGTCGGTAGGACAGCACGCTCGACTATTCTAAGTGCTTGATAGTAAAAGAGCCTGGATAATGATAAATTTTTTAAGTTGACAAAAGGTCTAATTTTTTGTTATAAATTCATGTTATAGGCCTTAGAGAGAGTTTAATTATACAGTATTGGCTTGACTATTCAGAAGGTAATGTCACAAGGGTGTTTTATTGAGTAAGATAATACTAATTACCTATGAATACATAAATATGACAGAAAAGGTACAAAGGCTTGTTATTAAGATGTTTTATCAAGTAAATCACTGCTTTATTATTATAAAATTGTCCCAAAAAAGGCACAAACCCTTCAGTACTTATTGAGATAACAGCTTACAAGCAAAACTTAACCATGAATTTCTAAGTTGAAAAAGGGGAGAAAAATCAGCCTAAATGCAAGATAGAATTATGGATCTTTGTCAGTGACCTACAATTATGACCCTAAATGCATATGTGAAGTTTTAAATAAATATCTTTAATAGTTATTGAGATATGTAAAACTTGCATGTAAACATTAACCAAGAGACTAAGTAGAAAAGGGGATATGAATTAGCCTTAATGCAAGATAGAGTTATGGAACTTGGTCAGTGACATACAAGTATGACCCTCCAATTATGACCCTAAGTGCATGTGTAAAGTTTCAAGTAAATATCTTTGAAGACCTTTAACCTTTAACCAAAATTTCTAAGTTTCAAAGGGGCAAATAATTCTGCAAATATTGCAGGCAGAGTTATGCAATTTTGCAAACTGATGTTCATTGTTACTATAAAAAAAGTATTTTAAATTTCAATTGAATATCTCAAGCAATAATTGAGATATTTGACTTTACAAAAAAACTTTAACCAAAATTTCTAAGTTCCAAAGGGGCATAATTCTGTCAATATTGTAGGCAGAGTTATCCAACTTGTCAATCTGATGTACCTTGTTACTATAAATAAGTATTGTAAGTTTCAATTGAATATCTCCAGCAATAATTGAGATATTTGACTTTACAAAAAAACTTTAACCAAAATTTCTAAGTTAAAAAGGGGCATAATTCTGCAAATATTGTAGGCAGAGTTATCCAACTTGTCAATCTGATGTACCTTGTTACTATAAATAAGTATTGTAAGTTTCAATTGAATATCTCCAGCAATAATTGAGATATTTGACTTTACAAAAAAACTTTAACCAAAATTTCTAAGTTAAAAAGGGGCATAATTCTGTCAATATTGTAGGCAGAGTTATCCAACTTGTCAATCTGATGTACCTTGTTACTATAAATAAGTATTGTAAGTTTCAATTGAATATCTCAAGCAATAATTGAGATGTTTGACTTTACAAAAAACTTTAACCAAAATTTCTAAGTTAAAAAGGGGCATAATTCTGTCAATATTGTAGGCAGAGTTATCCAACTTGTCAATCTGATGTACCTTGTTACTATAAATAAGTATTGTAAGTTTCAATTGAATATCTCGAGTAATAATTGAGATATTTGACTTTACAAAAAACTTTAACCAACGCAGACGCCGACGCGGACGCCGACGCCGACGCCGGGGCGACTACAATAGCTCTCATATTCTTCGAATAGTCGAGCTAAAAACTAGTCAATGTGCAGCTATTCCTACATTTGTTATAGGAGGAAAACCGACAACTCAAAAGTCTGAGACGTGCTATCGTGATTACTACCGTAGTCTTACTCTTCTGTACATTATTTCAGACACAAACATACTACCCAAGTTGAACCACAGACATCCTGTAAGCTATTTGGAAAGCTTGCCGAAAACGCTGGGGCGGCTCATGGTATGACCTGTGGCAGGTGGTTAAAAAAATGCCACACTTTGCTTTACGTCTGTTATTCATACCATTTCATGATTTTGCCTTTTTCCCTTTCTAAGAAGGCACATATTCCTATAACCGTACTTTAAATAAAATCTATATCTCGGATACACGTTTCAAAAAAGAACACAAGAAGTAAGAATCAACAAGGTATAACAATTTTATCAATTTTACTTTTTCATTATAATGCATTATCAACATTAGATAAGACTCAACAAAGTAATTTGTCTATCCTACTTTTAAAATTACAAAATATCTTCAAAAACAATAAATATATATAACAACAGATATAATTAAATATCCCATGATCCCTCATCTGGTTAACACATAATTAAAACACACATAACAGATTCCCAGTCATTCGATAATAATGTTATTACATCATACAATAATAATGCGCATGCGTGAAATATTAATTCCATTGCCATAACCATACTGTAGAATAAAGATCTATATCTCGAATGCACATTTTATGAATTATTGTATACTTATACCATGTAGATTGAAGATAGTATTACAGTTCAGAGAAAACGTTCAAAGTTGAAGCAGAGAATAAATCTTTAAAGCAGTATGCCTCCAGATTTATGCTAATTTTCATGATTTTTTTAAATGTCTTGAAGAGAACAATAATATCAAGTGAACATGAAAAATAATTTACGCATTGCAAGCGGCACTTAAAATCTACGAAAATTTCCAAAAACAGCACAGAGTATGCAAAAATAGCCCTTTATGTCTTAGTCACACTGTAGAAATATGGTGAAAAAAATACTGCAAAATTAGTCATTAATTGCATATAACATGTATTTTTTTTCTTGAATTTTTAACATTTTTAATATTTTTTTTTAAATCAAAGTACAATTTTCTAAAGGTTGTTATTTTTTCGCTTGAAACATTTTGGCTCATCTTGAGGCATGCTCCTTTAAATTACAGTCTTATTCTTATGATAAAATATTCCAGAATCAACCAGCTGATTACCATGTGACTAAAACATAAAGTAAAATGTCAATCAAAACGTATTCCCTACCATTCAATAATGCATATATCAACCTAACAAATCAAACATTGTCATTGAAAACCAAAGTTTAATTCAAATTAGCAAAATAAATTGTACAATTACACATAGTATAAGCCTTAATCAATACTTTTTGATACCAATATTATAGAAAAATTTGCGCTGAAAAAAATTTTGACAAAGGAGATCAATATTTTGTTACACAAATTATTTTGATAGTAAAATTTGTGTATTCATCACTTCACACGCTTTTATGTTACTAATATACTCAATTAAATAAATTAAATGGAATGCCTAATTAAAACAAAACAAACTCTTTTTTTTTATAATTATTTATATTCTCATCTTCAAGTAATGTAATTGGAAATTTACCCTTACTAGTCTTGATAATTATAACCCTTGAAGAAAATTTAACTATAATAAGAAAATTTAATTATAATAAATCTGGAAAATTTTAATAAATCACACTAAAATATGGAAAATCTTAATAAATTTTCCACAAGCTTTTACTATGAATGCATACATCTTCAGCAGAATATAATATGCTTTATATATATAAAAAATATTAATCAAAATATGCTGATAAAATTTACAACATTTTTAAAAGGTGGGTGGGGTAAAACATATGCTAAGTTTAACATAAAAATAAGTGGTGGGTCTTTCAGCCCTGCATAGGGAAGAGAGCGCTGATAGTTTTATTGGCAGTGATATGCAAGTCATGCAGAAAGGTAGAGAAGCAAGTTTGATAGCTGATGTACAAATTATATCATTTTGTCTAAAAAAATCAGTATTTCTTGAACAAACAAATCTATAAAAATCTACATTTTATACATGGGGCTAAATTTTTTCAAAAAATATTTCGAATGGTTGCTTGTGATTCATATACTGACAGCTTGGTGTGAAAGGGTTGTAACTCCTTCTTTACTTAATACGAGTTACAACCCTTTTGCACCGGTCAACAAATTTATGACTTATTTATGTGTATTTAAGTCATTTATACAAAAAAAAATTAGTTCATACATTGGAAATATCATAAACACATATCAGCTGTTCATTTCAAACCTAGAAACAGGACATATTTCATAATACACATAAATGACATTATTAACTTAGCAAACAATAATACTTCTCTAGTGGGGATTTCTACCAACTTGGAATCAGAGGTAGAAGTTAAGGTCACATTCACTCACTCATAACAAAGTATCACTTTCATAGATATATATACACAACAATTAAAAAATAAACCGAAAACTAATTTTTTACCTATCATCTATTTTAAATAAACCAGACCAGTTTTCTTTCACACTATGTCAAAAACCCCTGATGTCAATTCATTAACCTTACACTATGATAAATATTATACATTTGCTAAAATCACACTTCAATAATTTTAATATACTTTAAATAAATAACTGATTTTTATTTCTCTCATAATCATTATACGGGTTTCATTGAATTAAAGCAAGTTTATTATAACAAATAATGCATACTACTATAGTCTATAGCCAATAAATAATAATTCTGTTACAACAGTAAAATATCTTTACAATATAAACTCTAAAATCTGAAACATTTACAGGCAAAAATAGACTGGGAATCAACAATTTCTTATCTGTTCAATAATTCTGGGCCTATTTTTTGGTAATTCGTTTTTTGCTAAAATCTTGGGGCAAATATTTCTGTACTTGTACTTAACTTGCTGTCACACAATAGTCCATGTGGTCTATTCATAAACGAGAGGACATTTTTAAAAAGGTAGAGTATTTTCTAAATATTTATGTGTTCACTACCTAATTTAAACTACATTAAAATCCACTTATAACTATATTCAGGGAACCAACAAATTTATAATCATCCAGACATTGCTATATCCAAGAGACAACCAATTGGAAAACAAGAGTCAGAACAGCGGCAGCAGCATCGTTAGAAGTGGTGTATTGTTACAAGCCATATTATTATAATTGCAGTTCACTGTATGTTCTATTTATAGAAATAAAAAATTTTAAGAACAATGATGACAAGTACATTCAAATGTTAACAGTATACATGTATACCCAAACACCTAAAAATAAAGATAAAAACAACAATCTATACATTTTCAAAAGGCAAGGGCTTGTAGTCATGGGTAGTGTAATCTCAGCAGCGAGTGTTAAAAGCACTAATGTAAATTTACAGTGATTTTAATTAATACCTCTATAATAATGTGTTATTCTCCTAATTATCATTAAGGTGCAGAGTTGTAACGTTAACAAATAGCGTGAAACACTTAAAATACTTTGTACAATAGTTTGAATACATACAATTAAAATAGAAAAGATAGAAAAAATAATCACTAAGGGTTATTCAAGGAAGACACAAAATAGACCCGTGACAACACAAAGGCAGAGTATCTTATTTTTGGTTCATTTTTCTGGGCTTTCTAACATGTTTTTCAGTTATAAACCACAAGGCAGTAATTGTTGCTGTGAATTACTTTTCCAAACCTTTTTTCTTTTGAAGGAAGGGGTGATATTTAGAAAGTTAAATTACCAGCAATTTGTGACAAAATCCTGAAGTCAATAATTAATCATATAAAGCACCAATATGCACACTTAAATTGCGTAAATACATTTTAAATCTAATACTTCTAGCATATCAATCATTCATACAATAAGCATTCAAGGTTAAATTAATTATTTTATAATATAAATAAAAGGCTGTCCGTAAGACATGGTGCTCCATTTTTCTCAGTGCTTGACAGTTAGAAAAGGGGCATAATTCCTGTAAAACGGTAACACAGAGTTATGGGATGTGTGCCTATCATGTTAGATAATCACAGACAAAACAAGTGTACCATGTTTAAATTGACCAACTATAAACTGCCATTTCAGACATATCCCAAATGGAACATTTTACAATACAGTTACCTTGAACACATTATCTAATTGCTAGAATATGAAAAGAAAGATCAACAAGGAAGAGTGTCAACAATCATTGAACACAGTAGCTCTCAACCAGATAATAACCATATACCAAGCTGTACAAAACAACACCAACTAACTTCAGCAATCATATTAAAAAATCTATCAGAGTAACTCAATAACTGATAATATATATGGTCAAGTATGGTCAGTAAGAGATAAAACTAACTCTCTCTCAAGCTGTTATGAAAGTAAGCTTTTCTTTGTTTGACTTTAAATTTGAAGTCACACAAGACCAAATAGAATCATATGCTTCAGTTTAAAGGGACCACGAAGTTTATTAATTTTTGGAATTGATTATTGGCACCATAATTTGCATGTTTTATTTGTTTGTTTGGTTTAACGGTGCACCAACACATGCCAAGTCATATGGCGCCAAACAGGAAAGATGATTTTCGCTAACCTTGGTTGTTTCAAACTTCAAAGAAACACCAGGGTAAAAACCACTTCACCTGCTGGAGCTAAGAAATGCATAGACTCCAGTAATTCAAAGCCCATTTAGTCCCCTCTTACGATCACACAAGGTTCCATAATTAAATGAAATCGGAGAAAATCTTGATTCTATATAAAGTAACAAATGATATTTGGTATTAAGTGTATTATACGTACATACTATCACCATGCATTCTCAAATGAAGCAACAAAATAGCATAATAAATTTGTATAGTTAGACACTTATATGAAAAAAAAAATTATTTTAACAGCTCAAAAAGAGGTACTTAGCAAGAATAATAGTTTCAAACGTTAAATTTTGCACATACTAGTAGCATCTAACTATTTAAGTTGTTGACCTACTCTTCGTAGTAAGGCATAGTGTTTATCCAGAAAGATGCAATGTGATGCCATAGATGATTGATTAAATAAATGCTTCTGAGGACAGTTTATGCGAAAAAGACTGGCAGAAATTCTCATATTCAAGCATTCTTATCGGGCCAAAAAAAAAGAAAGAGTAGAGCAGAGACTAAAACTTTGACTAGAGCAGGAAATAATTGTGAAGTAACCTTTATATAAATGAAAATAATGAAAAACTAATATACAGCATAACTAAGAAGATAAGATAATGATCAAAATTAATTAATGACTTACATTCAGACTGCACACCTAATGTTTTTAGCATGTTTCTTTTTTTTGTTTGCTCTCCTTTTATATTATGGAATTTCATTTCAAAATTTAGTGATTTGATTTACATGATATTAAATGTATACATACCACATTGTCTTATAGAAGTTTCTATTATATGCTTTGAGGTTTACTGGTTTTATAAAAAAAAATTACAAAAGACCATAAATCAACATTTGATTGGTTAAATTGAGAAGCGACATGCTTCTTTATATAGTGACAACTTTGTAAACTGAATGTTTGTATCAAAACTACAAATGACTTGTAATTAAGCAGGTTTTAATTAAATAGTCATAGTTTAATATTTTTGTTGTTTCAAGATATGCATTTGACAAACCACAAATTTGAAAACAAAAAAAACAATCAAGACAAAAAACCCAACACTCACTTCTTTTTAATTTCCAATGCCTGGTACAAAAAGTTATATATAAGGTATATAAGTTTCACTGTAACCTCACAATAAATAATATATCTTTTATTTGTGACCCTTCTATATATATCTGAGGTAGATAAATCATGTCTTATTTATTGGTCGTCTCTGAAAATTGATAAAAATTTAATGGTATACACTGAAGTGAATATTGTATCAAGTTTAAAGCTAATATTATGGTCATGAAAATATTTTAACTTCCACTTTCTTTAAAAAGAAAATGAAATAAAACTAAATATTATTTGTATATTGGTAATCCAAGGCATTAAAAACATATAAAATTTCTATTAATACGAGTAGTATGTTGAATTTCTGGAAGTAAGTTATATGACAAAAGAATGCAAGAAAATGCTTAATGTAAGTATATTGCCTAATTATTAATAATTACTTATTAAAAAAGTTTGTTATATAATTAACAAGAGTAACACTTGCACAAAGTCTCTTACCAGTTAGACAGTGGTATTGACTTTAACAAATAATGTAAGCTAATGAAAGTGTAAAACACAAGAATCATGTAAACTTGTAAGGCAAAACCTATCACCCTCTGGGACATGGGCCAATTTTGACCATAATTTCTAAAATTTTGATCGAGATCCACTTGACAATATTTCTTGTTCTTAGTGTTTCAAAGATGAAGAATTTTAAGGCTTTAACTATAAAAAAATATATTAAGAAAAACCCATGATGCCCAGGGTAGGGCCAAATTTTACCCAAATTTTACCTTAAACTGGTGCAGGGCCTCCAGATGATATTATCACAAATCAAAGCCTTGGGTCTTGTAAGTTTCAGGCAAAAGGATTTTTTAAATGTTATTTTTGTAATCCTTTTTTTTTTTAGATATGACCTACTTATGCAACCCACCAGAACAATTTTGAAATGAGGCCATCAATGCATTATGCTGGTTCTGTTTAGTAAAAATACTGTGATCTGTTTCACAGTAAATGTTGTCTAAAGAAATTGTTGAAGTGGAACTCAACTTTGCACATTGGACAGAGGGCGATCACAAGAGCTAAACAAGAGCATTTTGTGCTAAGGTGAACTAAAAAATAATACATTTAACAGGTTACATGTAAACTTCTGACACAACAGTAAGTTTTTTAATCTAACACTCATATGCCATTTACCCTGTCATGTACAGAACATAATTATTCATCTAAAAACAAACAGCTTATGTACCTAAATATACATATTAATGAACAATTCTTGTCCCCTTTACATACATGGTATATGGCCAATGCAAGCAAAATAAAACCTATTACAACTTACAACAAAATTGTTATTTCGTTATGAAATTCCAGTCGCATAAAATTACATTTTTACATAAATGCATAATTTGACATATATAATAAATTAATGAAATTACTATTTCTTAAATCAGTCAGCTGTTAATTTCATACAATAAGAAAATACAATTCTGGCAAGACTGGGTTCAAACTGACAATACCATGTTTTATAACTGGCAAAACAATGCTTTCAAACTGACAATACCAAGTTTTATAACTGCAAAACAATGTTTTTAAACTGACAATACCATGTTTTTTAACTGACAATACAATGCTTTCAAATTGACAAAAAATACTGACATAGGGGAATCAAAGCATTGCCAACTGGCAACAAAATTTTAATAAACTGACAACATAATGCTGCAAACTGGCAACACAAAGATTCCTAAACTAGTATAAATTCAGACATCCTGACAAAAGGGTGTTGTCTGCTGACAACAAAAGCTGCATCTGAAATCACAATGTTCTCATTCTGACAATAAAACGCTACAAGTTAGCAAAATTACTACTTTAAAAGTTTACATATTTATAACACAAGGGACAATTATGACAACTTTGACACCCAGTGCAACCAAACTGACAATAAAGTGTTTTAAGATTTACCAACACAATGGTTTACTCCACCATCATACAAAACATACATGTAATATCCATGGATCAGTGCGAAACAGATATTACTCCTACATTATGTAATATGAGTTACAGCTATTTCGCACCAAACCCTCGATATGCATAGCATATTGTTACATATAAATCTTACATTAGAGACAAAATGCATATGAATCATGGATGGAAACTTGTTAATCAAAGACATTAGCCTTTTTCATGGTTCCTTGGTTTATTAAAGTAAAAAGTTATATGCACTTTTAATTTTATGAACCCTGTCTAACTGACAAAGACACAAAAAACAAAAGTTGAATAAGAATTACTTAACACACATTTGTACATACTTTGTAAGTTGCATTTAAAATTGACCAACAATTGAACAGTATACAAATGTAAGGACATTGAATTTAACAGTGCTTTCAAAAGAGAAAATATCTTTAAATCTAATATTTAAATCTAATAATTACTGGAATTACGCCTGCATTGTCAATATTAAATCCACATCAATGATTTAATAATCAACTAAACATTGTTGTTATTTTTTTTTTCTTTAACACAGCTTTTATGATGCTTTTAAACAACAAAATCTCAATAAATAAAAAACATCAATAACTTTTTACCCATTTTTCAGACTACATACAAATCCTTAACAGTTCTACATACCCAGTTTAATATATATATCATTTTATAAAATCACAGCAAAATGTTTAAACATTACTGTACACTAAATCAGCAGTATTAATTGCGCTGCATTTGTTAAAAGACTAGGAACAGTTTTGTTTCTTGTTTGCTAAATTAATATCCTTATTAACATTTATTAATATTAATATCAAATCCAAATACACATTTTCAAAAATATTTACCCCTTATGGTTAAGTTGCAGTTCATTTTTATAGTAAATGAGTTTTAATCAACCTTTTTATCAGACATCCTTTTACTAAAATCAAAAACTAAGATAAAAAATAAATACATGTAGTCTTGATTGGGCCTTTTATGAAATCTAAATCATTCTTTTTTTAAAATTATTATTAAAGATTAGAAAGGACTGAATATTTTTAAATAACTGTGAACCTTTAATCTGCTTGAGTAGAAAGTGATCACCCTTTGCCAACAGTATAGAGTAAGACAAGCTAAGAGCCAAACCAGTTTGCACATCTTTGCAGACAGATCACAGACTCTTTAGTGCTGGTAGCTCAATGTTTTGGTATCTTGAATTTGAAATCCCTGAACAGCTGTGGACTGTTTCTAATTCAAAGATGGTCAAATCCATTATACATATTCAGCATGTTAAGGGTTAATATTTGAATTTTTGGAATATGACTAAAGTTTGTAGCTAAATATCAAATTAAGACATGTATAAAATTTTCCCTTGCTCAAATTCTCACTGGTTATTAAAACTTGTTTCCTGTCTTTTATCATTAAAAATATGAAGTATAAAACCTATACAGTATTTCTGTATATAATTTTTCATTCCATTCTTCAAAAACTCCAGTTTTCATGAATTGTTCAAAATTGTTTCCTGCCTTTCCATCATAGAAATATGAAGTCCAAAAGCCCAGTCAAAATAAAGAATTTGATTGGTCAATCATGAATCTCAGTATCAAATCTGGGAACAATTGTATGCATGGCCATTCTGCACCATTACCTTCTATATTTCTTTTTCATTCTTCAAATTATGTTATCAACTTATTGCATTAGCTAACATATGGATATTTTCCTTTTGCATAAACATTTTTAACTCTTATATATAACACTATCAGCATTTGCTATTAACCATTAACAAGATATATATACATAAATCTAAAAATACATTTCTTTGTCTATAAATAGATTTCCTCTTCTATAAATAGATTCTGATTCTATAAATACATCCTTTATCCATCAGATTCAGCATTCATCACAGTGTCATTTAGCACTTGAAATCAGAATCATACAATCAACTCTTGCCGAGACCCAGCCCTTGCACTGAATTTTCATCAAGACGAAACAGCAGAACTGTGTTTTCTGCATTCTTCCTTGTGAACCATAAAATATAGACATTCTTCAATATGAAAACTGTTCGATAAATAAATCATATTACTGTTGATATCAAATTTATATATACATATAAAATGCACCATTAAAATATGTTGTGGTCTGTTCTTAATTAACACTTTACGAATTGCACGTGTCTTGCTTGACGACTAGGTCAGGTGACTATCTTTGGTCGAATTTAACATCCTCTTAAACTACCTCACATGGCCTCAGTTTTTCACAGTCTTGGTTATTCACATTTTCATATCTGTTAATACCCACTTTTGTCCATCAGTCCCATCACATGGCCCTGAAAAATGTGAAACAAAATTACAATGTATAAAAAAAGGCAACTTCATTAGCAGTTATTATAAGACAGGTTGGTCGTATGATACTATCAGTAAATTGCAGGTTATTAACAAGAAACAGGTCAAATTAGACCATCATTTAAAAGATGGAAATAAACAAGAACCATGGCAAGGCAGAATATATACAAGGGACAGTTGTGAAAGGTCAGGAAAAAAACAAGGGATCTTCATGTGCACAAAATAAACAAGGAGAGGCCATGAAAGGTCTATCAAGAAAGGGCAGGAAATAAACAAGAGACCATAATGGTCAATAGGGCAACATGGAATGGCAGAAAATAAACAAATTGATCATCATGGAAGAGCAGGAAATGAACATGGGACCATCATGTAACATTGTGGAAGGACATAAAAAATAAGAGACCGTAATGGAAGGGTAGGAAATAAACAAGAGACCGTCATGGCAGTCTGGAAATAGACACAGAGACAAATAAATAGTTAAACTTACCTATAGAAGGAGATTCATGATCATGAGGTGATGCTTTACCTAAGCATTGGTTACTGTTTACATGCTTCAATTCATATGTCTGAAAAACAAACAGCACACGATCAGTACAAATTCACCTTTCATGAACCATAATTTTAAAATATCAAATCAAAACCCACACAATTTGTTACATTTAAACTGTTTATCACTTGCTTTAAGTTTACTATAAATTTTGAAATAAAGGTTGGCATTTTTGAATAAAGGTTGCAATTTCCGAACACAAAAAAAGAGAAGAAAAAGTTCATTACAAATCTTCCGTAATTTCAAAATTAATTTCATTTGTGTTGAATCTCTTAAATTGTAATAAATTAACCTTTCTGTAAAAAGTTGTACATAAAATCTTAGCAATTTTTTTCATCTTTATCCCAAAGGTATCAAGCTCTGTTTTAAAAGCTAGACAATATCTAGAAATAATTTCTGGATAATCCCTATACCCATGTTTTAAGCCATAGCACATTCAGGGGAAAAAAACTTTAAATTTTAACTTAGTGCATTAACAGTTTTTTTTCCAAACACCTCTGATGACAAAGTAGTTATAAAATCTAAAAATCAAAATAAAGAGGGGAAAGGTATATAATAAAGCAGCTAATTCTAGCTATTTACACTGGAAACAAAAACAAAACTGTTCAACCACAACATAATACATAAGCATTAAGTAACAAATAATAAAACAATAACAATTTTGATGACAACACATCACATGCAATGCCTTTAGCAACCTTTATAGACTTAAAAGCCATAAGTACAAAATTAATCTTTAGAAGATTATTGCTTACTCAATTAACATTACGTTCTTTTGTGTAGGCATGACAAATTGAAAGCTCTACATAATACAGTGTTTCTTTTAGAGTGCAAGAACATGGGAATCCTATATTTGAAGCAGGGGAGCTATGCTCAAAATTTATTCTTCACTTTAATTGCTCATCCTTCACAATATTTTTTTCTTTTTGGTGGTTTTTGCTCCTTAAGCTTAATAAATTGGATAATGGTTCAGTATAATTGGTTCTGTCAATCCTTAGCTTTAACAATTTGACCATTGGTTTCATTAATTGAGTGGTACTAATTGGTCCCATATAAAGCTCTATCAATTTGTTCACTTATATTTATACATTGTTCTCTAACCATACAAATAAATACTTATATCAATATTAGCAATATAGTGGCAGGCAAGGCTGACTTTTTTGTGCGGACTGAACAAAGTCTATACTGTTATTTCTTCAATATGAACAAAGACACTGACCAAAGACAGTTGATACTTGGTAAATACAAGGAGGGTTTTTACATCCAAACTTTAATTTAGCTTGATAAATTCCCTACACTGAGAAATGAAACATTGCTAAGAGTAACTTAAATCCACAAAAATCTAGTTTAATTCTTTTAGTTATTGTGCTTGAACATGAACAACATACCATACCCTATGTGAAATTTTAATGAAAAAAGTTTATAGATTGAATACATTAAATCAAAACAAAGTCTCAGTAACTAGAGGTGTAAGTATGCTACAAACAAACCAGAATATTAACATATATATAACATGGCAATACATTTATAGCATACAATTACACATAAAGGTTGTAGCAATAAAACATAAACATACATGCTATGCAAACTGCCGCACACCTATCAGTAGTTTTACTATTCCCATTTTACATTGAGCACATACAAAATATGCAAATTACATTCAGATATTTATGAACAATTTAAAAACAGGTATGAATAAACTTGAATTTGATTCTTAGCATCCTGACTCCAACTGACACAAGACCAGTACAGACCAAGAACAGCTGGCACATTCCTAGCCATCTGATCAGGGTTTGCACTATTCCCTTTTCAGACAGCATATAATTTGAAATCCCCACCCCCACTGAAATGATGAATAGTTTTGTCCTCATTGAAAGATGGAAGAATTCATTTAAGATATTAAGTATGAAAAGGGTTAAAGAAACATCAAGCCAAAAGCAGAATGATGCCTGTATGGTCAACAAAGAATCTTCATGTCAGTATTTATAATGTATTTGTTTTCTGTATATAACAGTGCTGTACGTTTATATGCTCAACTATAAAATGGGTATAGCTCCACTAGTCCTTATCCCAGTTTACAAAGGAAACAATCTACATCACCATGGTTAATGTCAGTTGTCATGGAAACAAAATAAGAACAGAGATAATTAGATTTTTAGTTAAAACTTCTAAAATCAGAGGAATCTGGAATTACTTTACTACAAGTTTGAGTCAAAGTGAGTACTATTTGTTTTTGCAAAAATTCATGAGAGTATTAAATACACTACTTAAACAAGAAGTTTTATATAAACTACTTAAATAGGAAATTATTATGTTCACTACTTTAATAGGGAAGAATTATATAACTACTTAACAAGGGAAGTAGTATAATATATAAACTACATACATAGTGAAGTATTTTTATGCACTACTTAAATAGGAAATTATTATATACACTTATTAAATAGGGAGGTACTATATGAACTTCTGAAATAGGGAAGTATTATATATAGTACATAAATAGCGCTTAAATTGGTAAGTATTACATAAAATACTTAAAGAGGTAAAAACTATATAAACTACTTCAATAGGAAAGTCTAATTCTAACCACTTAAATAGGAAATTTATGTGGAAATACTAATTTTAACTACTTAAATAGGAAATTATTACATACAAACTATCTAATAAAGTATACAAGATTTAATTGAGCGTGATAACTATACAAAGTTGGGTAAAATGGAATAGACTGACACATACTACTTTATAAATACATACACTACCTAACAGCAATTTTATCAATTATACAGCTAAATACAAGGAATACATAAATAACTTATTTTTAAAGAATGTTTAGGGACTGACTGTGACTGTACTAATAATCTGTTAAAGTACTTATTTTGAAAAAAGAAGAACAAAAAATACAATTATTAATGCTTTCAGAATTCCATGAGTGATTTTGTGTTAGTAGACTTTTTAGTTATGTTATACTAATATTACATTCACTACGGATTATATAAAAACTACAAGAGGTACATAAATGAAGTAAAAGAATGTTTGTATTACTTTTAGTGGCTTATAAGTCATTTAATACATACTAAAAATATGATATATCATTCCATAAACATTCATTCGTGCAAGCAAATTGTTTTCAATTTTTATCTGGTTATGCTTTTCTCTTTTTTTAATTACTTAATTTATTATACCATTTATGTCATAAAGTATAAATTGATATATCAAGAAATCAAAAGGGATTCAGAATTTGGATCAAAAGTTTGTTATAAATTGTTAAAGGCAGTTATGGTATGTCATAAAATATATATAAATGGTCAGACATTCCTTAAACATATCTGAATTAACCTTACAAGTGAATGGATAAAAACAGTTCTTTTACTCATTCAAATTTGTTTCTTATTTCTTAAATCACAGACCAAGTAACTAAAGCTTTCACAACCTTACTTTTACTCATTCAATACTCAAAAAAGTTATTTCACAAAGTTAAAAAAAATAAAAATGTGGAAACGAAAAAAAATCATAACAAAAGAAAAAGTCAGACATGAGCAGAAACATAAAGTAGTGTTTTTTGTTTCCATGACAACCTACTGTTATACTCTTGACAACTGTTAACTACCTCTTTACTATAATCCCATACAGGTCCGTCCTGCTCGCACGGCATGAATTTGGCCGCGCCACGGCTCACCGTAATACAAACATTCTCGTCCATCATGAGTTGGCCTTTTCCCGTTAAGGCAAACACCTGTTGTGATAATTATAGCCATACAAGAAAAAAATATAAAGCACATGCATCAGCCGACACTATCAAGGTCAAAGTTCAAGGTCACATGACAAAAACGGCAATATCTTGTGAACTTGTATAAATCTTACTCACATGCTTTCAGTCTATATATCTTCATCAAATATTCAAGAATGAATGAATGACAGCGATAACTTGGAATATTGGTAAAAGAAATGATACTCATGGACATATTTGTCATTACAATTTAATATTTCTGCCATTTTTTCTCCTAAAAGTAGATCACCCAAACAATTGCTGCTTTTTTATTCCTCTATACATTAAGTCTCTTTGCCAACAAGATAATGCCATTTTTGTACAATGTCAAGATCCAAAGGTACAAAATTTAACCTGATCACCAGTATGTAACTGCATAGGTTGTCATTGGTTGAATTTGAAAATTTTACTTGTAAATCAACCAATCAGACAACAGTGACAGTTCTAGACTGGTTTGCTCATTAAAAAATTTTGTATCCTTGAGTCCAGCTGAACTTCATTAAAAAACAGTACAGTCAACAGATTTAACTGGAATGTTCCACAGTAACATGATCTAAAAACAGAAAGAAACTTATTTCTATTAGTAATATATATTACAAGTTTTGTTGCCATTTTCAAACACCGAAACTTTTCACATTTATAAAATCAGTTAAAGTGTGTGAATATTGATATTTGGAATTTTACATCATTTAAGCACATTTTACAAAATGGCAACAAAACCTTATCTACAAAGAATGCATGCCTGTCTGCTCACTATTTGTTCTAACATTATACAATAACTTTTGATGCAACAATAATCTCACTGTTAACGACAGCTCTTTATTTTCATTATCTAAATTCTTTGGGTTGATACATTAACATGCATTCTTTGAGACAGTCTATTCTACTACATGATAAAGACATAAACCACAATATGACACAAATACTGCACACATGCAAAAGAATACAGTATCAAGATGTCAACACTACCGCAAATTATACCAAAACAAGGGAAATAGGGTTCTACAACAGTTAGTTCCCCTGTGATTTCCACAGTTAGTCCCCTTTAGTGGTAATCTATGGAAAGAGTAACCTCCCCTGATTACTCTTCAAGTGATGAGGCCTACCTCCTTATTGTAATCCCATTTCTGATTACCACCCAGGCCGTGGCACTGAAACAGTTTAACTGGGCCGCCCATGGCCGATACATCCATACAGACGTCATCCGTCTGTAAAGCCTGCTTACTTGTGTAAGAAAATATCTACAAAAGCAAACTTTATTAGTATCATGTCAAAAAATAATTAAAACAGAAAAAAGTGCCAGCTTAGTTCAGTTAAAATTCATTTTCTGATTATTTTTAACATAAAATTAAAATCATTTAACATACATGTAATATGTAGAACAATTTAACAAATAAGGGTACTTTAACCCATTACGTCATATACACGCCTTTTAACGCCTTTTTCACCCCCCCCCTTTTGTTGTCTCTAATGGTGAAAAAATGCCTTATTTAGGCCCCCAACACTTGTTTTTGTTTGAGAAATGTTGTTAAAAAAAGTGACCACTTTTTCGGCGCAGCCCCCCAACCAAAAGATACATCAGGGGGTTGCCAGAAGGAGGATGTGCCCCCTTCTGTTTGAGGGGTTTGAAGGGGGGGCAGAGTCCCCCTCATCGCCAAGAAAATTTTGGACTTGTGAGAGGCTATAAATGACCCCAGATAATGAAAAGCATTTGACTATATCTCAATCCATTGAGAAGTTGCAGCACTTTGAAATCAATTTTGATGGAAAAAATCAACGCAAAAGAGTGATTTTTGGCAATTTTGAGATGTCCCCTCGTTGCCATGGTAACAGAAAATTTAAACCTGAGCATGTTGTTTCAAGGACAATGGTCCAGTCAACATTTGTGCCAAGTTTGATTAGTGTTGAAGCAGTTTTTATAGTATTATAGCAATTTGAACTTGTAACGGGAGACTTATCAATGAAAACAGCCATTTTTCACAAAATGCTCATGAAGTAATGGGTTAAAACACAACTGAAGAATCTGCACATTTGAAATATGCATTTCAAAAGTGAGAAACCCTCAAATGTACAATCACATTATTCACACTGGTAAAATCTACAGCTCTTAAAATAGAGACACAGTAACAGCTTGTTGTTTCAGCAGGAAATTGATGGTCTAAACTCATCTCCTTTTGTCATCTTCATTCTGACTCTATTTAACATAGTTTTCAAATATGGATACTGGTTTTCCATATAATTATGTTAACAATAATAATATTATTTTAAGCATGCTTTGAGTGTACATGATTTTAGCTACATTACAATAAGTTTCTTACATATCAAGTCAATGAAAATGGTCATTAAAACATATAATAGATTCTAATATTCAAAATTTATTTGAACCAGTCTTCATCTTTGAATCTGTCCTCATTATCAACACCCAATATGATTCAATCCAAGAGGCTGGTCTTTGATACATACATGTTGAGACTGGTTAACAAATGAAATATTCCTATAGTTTAAACATTTGTTGACAATCTTTACTCTCTCCTTTTTATCTTTAAGTCACACTCTCTGAATGTTACATAGCAACTTTCTTGACTTAAAGATCCTGTATGTTGCATACCACTCTTCATTGAATTATATATGTATGTAATTATGCAAATTTGACAATTTTCAAACATGGAAGAATATGTAAAGTATGTATTGCAAATATTTGTACATATTTAAGGTAATCATTAAATTATATGCATTCATTTCTTATTGGAAAAATTGACTTAGAATTTATAGAAAACTAAATTCTAATTACTTCCCTTTATTTACATGAAATATTAAATTCGGTAATATCTTTAATAATGTTTTTTGAAACTTACAATATCGATAAATCTTAATTTGAGCATCATAATTTGTATATAAAACCATAAAAATAATGTGCTACAGGATCTTTAATGATTGGAAGACCTCACATGTATTTCATATAAGTAGAACTACTGACCTAACCTAGAAGGATAATTTTCTCGCAGGAAAGTACCCAATGTCCCTTTTGGGGTTCTAACTTGCAGTAAACAGGGGTTGCTGAGTATAATAGAACAAATAACAATTGCACAACTCATCTTTGGCATTTTCAAAATGTGCTCCAACTTAAGAGGTTATTAAACCATATATTGATACAGAAAACAAATTGTTCACTGTGAAGAAAATATGGTTTTCTGTTATCTATATATATTACCATATTATTTGTGTGAAGCCCTAATTTACACAATACTCTGCATTCTTTCCATAGCTTTTACAAAACACTATAAATTTTCAATAAGACAACCTATCATTATATCATGGGAATGCATATCAGTGTTTTAATAAAATCATGACAAACTTTTTTTCACTCAGGTTTTAGTATATAATTGGGAAGACATTTTAAATGGAGCGCATCTCTTTCCTTGTGTGCTTTCACTTGACATAACCAAAGCTCACCATGATATTTCCATATTTATATTTCTTTAACATTATTTAATGCCATAAAACTTTATGAAAGAATGTTCTATCAAAATACAAAAAAAATCTGAATGTACTGTATGTACCCAAAAAATGATCATTAAAATCATTCATACCTGATTTCCACCCATTCCATGACAATGGACGAGACCAATTTTCTCGCCACTTTTACGTCCCATACTGTCTATACAGGCACCTGACTCTTTATTCTTTATCTACAAAACAAGCATAAATTTCATGTTATTTAGTTGAATTTAAAACATTATGCTGGGGGGGGGGCGGGGGGTTTTGTTATTCATTCATGAGTGTATCATCTCTGTTGATAATCATATACAGTATTCTGTACAATTCAGCTGCATTTAACTTTTAACCTGATGAATATGAAATATTGAGTTACCATCAGTATAGAATCTAGTAAGACCGTGCCAATGTGCATGCTGGTCTGCCTTTATACTGGTGACAATACTGATCACTGTCATTTCGAGCAGGTTTTCAGTAAAAATGTAAAAAGACATGAAAATAACACGTACCTCTCCTAATGCATGATATTCTACAGGCATCTGTGATTCTGGATATACATTCTCTAAATACCATTTAAAACTTTTACATTGTTTCTTCTCTCTAAATTCTTTCCTTGCACTAACATCACCATAATCTGTATTTTTTACACCTGGAACAATATTTCAAAAAAACATGAACTTCACTTAGAAAGTTTTCTTTTAAAGGATTTTCTAGAAGAGTCTGCCTTCTTTTCAAACAAGATTTCCAAATCAGCAGTGGGAAACAAATGAGCCGCGTCATGACAAAACCAACATAATGGGTTTGCGACCAGCATGGATCCAGACCAGCCTGCGCATCCGTGCAGTCTGATCAGGATCCATGCTGTTCACTTATCAACCCTATTACAAGTAGAGAAACTGATAGCAATTAGCATTGATCCTGATCAGACTGCGCGGATGCGCAGGCTTGTCTGGATCCCTGCTGGTGGCAAACCCATTATGTTGGTTTTGTCATGACGAGGCTCAAATGATCTTTAACACTCTCTGTCAGAGACCAATTGTCAGAGAAAATTCAACTCCCTTGAGGCCTCTGAATTACAAATTTGATGCTCTCCAAATTGAACTATTTGGATGGACAAATATCACCTAACAATTATCAAAAGTAAATTCTTAAATCATTATTTTTAGATATTTAATATTTCAATACATTTTACATACCTGGATTAATTTTATAGAAAAAGTCTTTATATTCGTCCATCCATACTTCTACAATTCTTTGGGTGTTATGATTAATAATTCTGGCCACACCTCCAGGCCAGGAATAAGGTGAGGTTTTCCTGAACACATGACCCACACGGGAACATGTTACAATGTAGACTTTACCACCACACATCCATACCTGAAGGAGAAGTAAATTTTATTAACATTGTTTAACATAGCAGAGGTCACAGGTCTGTCTGTCTACCTTTGACATACCAATACAATTAATTTTAGTTTTTAATACACAGAAATGGGACCTATATATATATATCTCTTTTACAGCTCTACTAACTTGGCTGCTATTTTCTTCAAATAAGGGGTCAAAACCACCTCAACTGCTGGCTCACACAGGGATAAACTGTGGTTGCAATTTTGATGCCCAAACACTAAAAGGCAATTCCTCACCCACATTGGGAACAGCACAACACTCTGAATCCTCTGGCTATGGGACAGAATCCCGCCAGAGGATTCAGAGTGTCTTTGGCTGCCTTAACAATCAACAGTGGTGCAATTTCTTTTTAACAAAATATAAGAAGCTGTCATTCTGTGGGACTTAAATGTGCTATGTCTAGGTCCTCAGAAAAGTCTGACAATTATGGTGAAACAACCAAACAAATAAATACCCATATGTTTATTTCATTCTTTAGTAACATCAAAACTTACTCTGAAAGACATTTCTAGATTTTCAGCTCCCCAGATATCCATACCCTCATCATATGATCCTATCTCATAAAAATAGTCCCTGTCTATAGAGAATAAACCTCCTGCCATAGTTGGGGTCCTGTAATAGAGAAATCAATAGTATATAAATAACAAATAGGTTTGTAAGTAACAGTAAAAATATCATCTTAAGGAAAAAACTGTTATCTGAGATGTTAGCCGAGGGTTAGATTATTTTTTACAAGGAATGGTATTTTCACGAACCTCTGTGTTATTTATTTTATTATCTCAAACAAATATGTCGTTGGTACACTGTTCCTATAGATTTTTTTTTCTTCAGATTTTTACTGTGAAAAAGTAATGTTATCTATGTACCAGTACAAAATTTTTAGTCACATGGTACACTTTAATCAACAGTTAGATCAACTCCGCATGGCCTATAGGAAATTAACATTACAAAAATAGTGAGGGGTAATAATATCAGTTGCATCAGAACCTGCATTTTAATATTGTTATAATAATAATAATAATAATATGAATTATTATTGATTTTGTTTATCAAGTATATTGTATGTAAAATCATTTATCTGACAAACGGATTTTTACGTTGCTATGGCTGACTTAGTAACATAGCAATGTTTAGATTTGAAATTATGCATTTCCAATACCTCAAAGACCTGACTAGCTTACTATGTGTAATATAATGGATATACTCTGCTTTGAATTTTATTTAAGTTCAATATCAAAATGCAATTATTGAGAATTTCAACAAGGAAGGGCAGGTTGGTTTGGCTCTATGCTTGTGGCAAAGGCTATTCATTTTCGGTGAGTGGGACTAAGAAAAGTGAAGGACCACCACACTAAATACCATATTATTGTATGAACAAGGAAGTTGAATGCAGCTAAAATCTCTCCTTTTCATCCGCCGAAATGCACTTTAGAATGTCTAATTCATCACCTCACACCAATTTAAAAATCAATCATGACTAAATAATTTAAGAATCTGCGAATAAAGAGATATCTTTTTTACTTTGTGACCATGATTTTTGCAAGTGTCTAAAGGTACTGTTCCGTCACTGTAGTGAGTTTAAGTTAAAGCTTACCTGACTGGCTGACTCCTGTCTCCACCTCTCCTATCTAATTCTCGTTGTGGGACCGGGTACCATCTGAAGTTAAGTTTCCAATTAAAACCACCCCATGTCATATCAGATCCAGTAATATATTCAAATGTATCATCACTTATAACATCAATGATGGGACAGGCTACTGCAGTTCTGAAATAAACATTATGTTACATGATTAGCAATAAATAAGATCAAGCACAATTCCATCATTTTATTTTTGTTGGATTTTACCTCCAACCAACACAGAAAAGGTTATATGACAACTTCCCAGCCTAGCTGGTAGAGGGATACCTCAGGTGCCCTTACATGCATTATTTCAGGCATGAAAGGGTACCTGAGTATAATTGCCACCAAAATTTCTTAAACTTGCTTAATTGCTTCCTCACATGAAGAAATCCAAATTCCCTGACGAGAATCAAACCCACAACCTTGAGGAGCTAGTGATTTGAAGTCATCAAATGACCTTAACCACTCAGTCACAGGCACCACTTATATCATATAGTGTCAGGCTTTAACAAGCAACAAAGACAACAGACATAAAATGTGTAGTCTTAACAAATGTACTCAAGTAAAATTTTTGCATGAGATCTTGTAAATTATATTGATCAATTAGCAGTCCACTGCTTTTACTAACTAAAACAGCTGTCAATGAGAAAATACAAGCATGGCATGTGAAAGACCCAAACCAATGATCCATGGTTTGAAAGACACCTTATACATAATATTAACAATTACACTATCAATTATTTCAACTAGTTTCATACAGTTTTACACGTTCTTTATATTACAGAAATGATATATGTATACAAAATAATATTAAACCATTTAGGTCATATAATATCATATATTATACAGAATAGTAAATAAAAACATGTAGGCCCTACCTATCTTTATATATTTCTGTAACAAGAGGCTCTAACCAGCCTTCAGTTGCTTCACAATGAGCATCCAGGAATGTTATTACTTTACCCTTAGCTTTAGCAGCACCTGTACATAACAAGAAAAATATATAGAACATGTAAAACTTATACATGTACCAAAAAACTTTAATCATATGCAAGTTAAAAGTAAACAACTATTTCCTAGTTCAAAACTAAACATATTCATCATACAAGAAAAGCATTGATGCATAGCATCAAAGGGCTTCCAAGCAAGAAATGCAGCAAGTGACGATGAACTAGTAGACATCTGATGACTAGAATATATTCTTATAAATTTTTCAATGGTAAATAAGTTTTACCAGAATTGTATATCATAGATGAATGGACAAACAAAAGACACTGTTCATCGACTAGAGATTAGAATATTATATGTATTTTCTTTGGAAACAAAACAGTAATTAAAATGAACAAAGTCAAATGATGGCAAGGTATAAATCATTTCCAATTCTTGCGGTTTACAGGTTAAATAAGGTATATGTAACTCACCTTTTAATCGAGCTCTGATAAGCCCAGTCCTTTCTTCTGACCTGATCACATAACATCTGACTGGAAGTTTACTTAAATATTCTTCCAACTTTGACCCTAACTCCTCTGCAAAAAAGTACAACAACAAAAATGCTATATAATGGGCTATTTATTTTTTTACATTTCTGTATCTATCAACACTATATCTGTTTAAAAAGTATGTCAAATCAATGAAATTATTGAACAAGTAATTATGACTGAAACAAAACTTTATTAATCATAAATGAGTAAATATTTGTATAATATAAGAGCACCACATGTGAAGTTAATGCTCGTCACATAGGATATTAAAGTTCATTATAGATATACATTGTTGCTTTCAGAGTGCGGTATTATATGATTCCTACGATATTTAAAATTTGTCCCCTAGACTATTTGCCTTCAGTTACAGCTATTTAGATTTATTTAAAGTAATGTCTTTTCTATTTTTTTTTTTTTTTTGCTAATTAAGTTCCTTTAGATTATTACTCACTGGGTACCGTTTTCTATGTGGTATGCATTATGTATAATGTAAGAGAATGGGTACCATCTCTTTGCTTCTGCAAGTTAACAATGCAAAACAGACAGTTTCAATAATATCAAAAGACAACATCATGATCAGAAGATGCAGACAAAAATCAGCTTTCTTTCTTAAATATCTATTTTAGTTTAAGCAAGTGTTATAAGTAGTTTTTCAAATATCATACTTGTGAAAATTAAAGCCAGACTGACAACATAAATTTCAGCTATTAGAAATATTGTTTGTGTCACCTTAATTTAACCAAAAATCTGTCAAATTTTTAATTTCTAATCCTGTGCCCCCCCCCCAACACACACACACCTACAAATTTTGGTTCAGAAGCAACAATACACAAAATTTACTCAACTATAATCCTATGGAACATTTTCAGCTAAAAGATGAATACTTCATAAATATACAAAACTGTTTCAAACAACATGAACATTTAATCTTTCTGCCTCATTTTTAAAGCATCAAAGCTTTCAAAAACCCATTAACCATAATACGTCCATGCTAGAATATAACTTTATATTTGATAAAAGCAAAGTTGTTATAACAAAGCAAATTATCCAAAGCAAACTGAAAACAACATATGTCCACCATTAGTAACATTGTGTCTACAAGATTTTCTTTATAACAATCTTTATAGTAAATTATAACTACTTAAAACATCTCATTTCTAGACAATGTCACCTATAAAAAATTGTCAGAAAATGGCAAAAATTACATCTACGGGGAAATTTTGTGATAAATAGAAACTACAATGTAATAGTTTGTATTTCTATATAGCATATTTGTCTACAAAGAATTGTCTATTAAACAAAATCTATAGCAGTGATTATTTAGAAAAGTAAGCAGAAATTCAACTATTGTTCAGAATCTACCAAAATAAACAACTGAAAAGCAAAATCTGATAAAAATATCAGCTCCTAAATAAGGTAAGGCTTAAGGATCTGACAGTAACCCATTAGAGGTCACCTTCCTGTGACCTTTCAATTAGCCAATCGATGAATGCTTTCACATTTTTGGAAGTAGATCAGTTATTATATTTAACTTTTGGGAAACCAGAAAGATATTTTGTGTGAACAAAAATGACATCATTATGCATTTTTGATAAACAACAGTAAATCAATACAAAAATTATGGAATCTTGTGTGAAAATATACTCAAAATATTTGCCTAAGTGATCTATTCTAACACAAAACTAATAACTTGTCCGACTTCACAAATTATTATGGGTATTCTTATTGGGTTTTTTTTTTAAATGCTTCTCAGTAACAGGTGATTAAATTGGTTGGCTTTAACAGAAAAGGTAAACTTTAGTCAGGTTGTTTTTGACAGTTCAAACATTATTTATATAATTTACGTTAAAAAAAGAAACCATGTAGGACCAGAACACATGATAATAGAGTAATACTTAGTAATCGTACAATTGAAAAGCATTGACTAAACCAGAAAAAGTTGAAACATATACTACTATACAACTCCTAAAAGCAAATTTATGTATTAATAACATATAACAAAGCAAATGGAAGTTAGAGAAGAAAATATTCCAAAATCCCATAAATACTGAATGAAAATCCAGAAACAAAATAAATCTGCTGAAAAACCTATGTTAACCTCTAAAATTAAAAAAATACATAATTATATATCTATATCACAGCATTTCACGCACAAGTTTTCCTGTCCACCAAAATAGTGATTTTACTGTTGCCTCCAATAGCAACAGCGGCAGTCAGCCTAACTGTGCAGTCTATAATTTCTGCCCTAATGGCGTGGCCATAATTTGGCTTGTACCCACAATGATAATTAAACATGAAGGTTAAAGCCAAAACAGCCTAACACCTACATGAAAGCCTTATATTAGGCCCCACTTTTTGCATGTAAAAATACCTACCTCTTCCTTCCCCTGAAAATATTGTAACTTATTAAATTCTTTGCATAGTAACTTTTAACATATTACTTAACATATTATGTCAGATTTTAGCCATTAACATTTGGCATTTGTTCATACGGTAAAAAGCAGTCACAGAAAGTAACAAAATGCTTATTTTTTCCTTATATGATGGTGATTGTATGGTGATTGATTGTTGTGCACCAACAAAATTTAGTTCATATAACACTAAAACATCAAGGATGATTTTGGCTAACCTCGTGTGTTACAAACTTAAAACAACACCAGTGGTCAAAACCACGTTATCTGCTGGAGCTAAAAGATGCATAGACTCCAGTTATTCGAACCAATTTAGTCGCCTCTTAAACACACATATGGATAAAGTGGCTGCAATTCTGATGCCTTCACCCTGAAAGGCAACCGCTTAGCCACAAGGGAACCATGCTTATGTCCAGCAGGCAGCTTATGACTATTTCCTTGACTGCAGAATCATAATCAGTCACGTAAATTACATACCTGACATAGATAGGCTACTTTAGAGCTTCATGTATAAAAATCCAACAATATAAACAGACTCTTTCACTAGCTGTGCTAATTTTTTTTATTTTAATGCAAAAAAAAATAAAATAGTATCATATACTACAACTTCCGAACATTCAAGTCAATTAAATTATTCTGGTTTTGTTATATAATATATCGATAAAAAAATTATTTATGCCATGTTTTTCCCTATACCAACCTCTTTCGCTGGCATCGTCGACTAGAATAATCTCGTTTAGTAAAGCTGGTGGAGATCTATTTATAACACTGTGAACGGTACGTAGTAACGTGGACCATGCCTCGTTGTGAAATACTATAACAACACTAGTGTCAGGCAACACTGAAACTGGTGGGTACTTTTTATTTCTACATCTGAAAAAAAGACAAAAACTGATTTTAGTATGTTTTCCTTTCAAATACTAGCATTACGTACAGTGCATTTTTATAGATCTGTTTAAAGTTTATAGTCACATAATTATATATTCATCAACATAATAATAATGATCTTTAGATTTTTGATAAAGGTAGTAGTACTTTATAATAATTATGCAAAAACTGCATTCATTGACAACTTTAATTTTATTCTATCTATAATAGCAATAAAGAGAAATGTTAAAAGTTTCTTTCTTTCTTTTTTTTCTTTTTGTTACCATTACACCAACACAGAAGAGGTCGCATGCCGCATTTCCAGTGTGACCAGTGGAGAAGACCTAATGTGTCCCTCTGTGCATTATTTCAGGCAAGAACGGGCACCAGAGTAGAACCATCAACATTCAGTAAATTATTTTAGGCAAGAACGGGCACCAGAGTAGAACCATCAACATTCAGTAAGCTACCTGGATAGCCTCTTCACATGAAAGAATCAAAAGTCTCTGGCAAGATTTGAACCCACAGTGGTGAGGGGCAATTGGGTTGAAATAAATGACCTCATCTACATGACCAGAGACACCACTCAACTGCCCTATTGTTTACGTTTTCTTTTACCTTAAATTTGCGGGTTTTTTCTTTTTCATGAAATGGAAACTTCACTAAGTTGCAATTCAGTTTAAATGGTCCGGTCTGTAGGTTTGTCAGCAGACATACATTGTGATAAATAACTTATCATAAGCCTCACATAAGCTGAGCATATTTTATCATAAGTTGGGCATTTATTATCATTAAGTTAAGTGTATTTTAACATAAATTATGCATATTCTAACAACTATACCCTGGTATTCTGTAATCAGGAAGAGATCTATTCAATGACATCAGATCACTGGCAACAAGGTTAAATTGGTGGATTTTAAATTTCTCCTTTGATTCCCCCTCCATGTTTGCAGGTATAACCACTGCCTTCCCCATGTCACCCGGCATGCTCGGCCGACCTAATAAACCTGTAAATATAAATTAACATGTTGTTAACTTTAAATTATTATTCATTAATTATCTATGATAGTAACACACAACATAGTTCTGACACTAATATTGTAAGAGGTAAGCCAGGCTGCACAGCCATTCAGTTAAACTAGATTCTCGATCTTAAGTAATAAATGATCCCTAAAATTCAAATTATCAATAGAAATTTCAAAGATCAAAAGCAAGCCAAATAAATTTAATTTAGCAAATTTAGATGGGAAAATACTAATAAGATTAAGTATGTTAACATATAAACAGTTCTATTTACGTTAAGAAAGACATTTCAACAGAAAAAGGTTAAATAATGCTAATAATTAAAAGCATAATAAAGTTTATGAATTTTAAATACATATTGTAAAACTGTAATGAAATAATTATAATGTTAAATTTAACATGGAGATTTGTCATTTTAAACAAGAGGCTTTCCCTCAATTTAATATTTCTAATGCATCATAATTTATTACAATTTTGACACAGTGTCTACCACTCTCTTGCCATATTATGATCAAAATTAGAGGTTATATAATTTGTAACATGTAAAATATGAATCTGAAAAATAAAATGCTGAATGAAATAACATCACCAAATATTGTTTGATTTCAACAAAATTAATACAAAAATAAATTACATTGACTATTCATTAAATATTTTCTGTAAACCATACATTTAAGCTTCTTAAAGTGTCTGCATTTTAAGTTGTGAATGGACAATTTAAGCTGAAAAAAAAAAACAACATCTAGGCTGAATAGATTCAATACCATTTAATTGCAATAAAATGTAAATAAATAAGAATTACAGGCACTAACATTTCAACTAAAATACAATCAATGTTCACAAACTCATAGTTTAGATCTCCATAAAATGTAAATCAAAGACAGCTTTAAATCTTAAAAGCCTATCTAAAATCAAATAAAATATTTATCAATTGATTTGGATTTTGTGTGAAATATGGCTTAAATTCATTGCTGTTTTACTGATCAATCTTTTTTAAACAACTCAAAGTTTTAACATCATATATATAAAACACTCTTTTTAAGCCTGTCCCACTGGTTCTTGAACAATTGTCTTTCAGGGGCTTTTTATCCCCTTCTTTAGCAGGGGCCATTTATTAGAGCTTACAGGGAAAATGATCAAATAGTACACAAATCTCGGAAAAAATTATTTTCAGACTTGCTATGTCAAAAAATCTCAGCAGTGTCACTCTAAATATTAATGAAATGATAAATTAAATAGATAGGAAGGCTCTTGTTTTGAAATGCATGTCAGCTGTCTTGACCTTTTTAATAGCTTAAAGCCTTTTATCCTTTTGTCAATTTAAATACATTGTATACTTATACACAAGATTTAAGCTAAAATTCAAATATTTTTATTTTCTTTTTAAAATTCTTTTCTTTGTCACAAAAATAAATATTGAACTTCTTTAACAACTTTATAAGCATTAAAATATATCAATGTAGGAGACATCTGTCTTTCAATTTCATCTGCAAATTTTGCACTAAATTTTTTTTCTCAAAATTACCCACAATGCAATACACCACCCACAACATATTGGGTCATATACTATAGATAATGATCACCATTCCAAATACAATTATATACATGTCATCATTAAATCACATCCCCCTGGCTATATGTAAATAACTCGCCAAGTATAGATAATTACTAAAAATGATAAATTGTCTTACCCCACCCACTGATCAAATTCACTGACCTGAGGTAACCCATAAAATGATATAAAATCTTCCATCAAGCTATTTAGTGTAATAATAGTAATTTACTTTTGTTTATAGGGTCATATACTAGTAAATAAGTGCTATTACAGATAGCAATGGTTTTGATATAGCTTGATGTAGCATTTTTTCTGCCAATAGATTAATTTAACAGCTTTGAAACTTAGATTGTATGATTATTTTGACTAATTTTAAATAGAAAATATTACAGTCCCCCAAAACATAAATGCTATTTCAACTTTGAAACAGTTTTTGAAGCATTATTATCTTATAAAGTATCAGATCCATACACCAACATGGTTATATTTTCAACAATTCAATATGATATCTGTTGTAAAGCGTCATATCTGAAGGACGACCTGAACATTTTCTTTTTATTGAGTGATTATTACCTTTAAGTAACCTTTAAAACTTTATAATCTACACAAATTTCTAAATTAAACAAACATTTTCAAGCCCTATTCTGAGACACTTCACTAAATTTACACAACACCTTTATTTAAGTTTTAACTTTAACTGTACTAAACAAACAAAAATAGCTGCTTAATTTACATATATTTTACGAGTTATGTAATTATTCATTTAACTTTTATAAGGAAGATTATGATGCGTCCATTAATCTTTTATTTCAACAGGGATATATCTAGATTATAATGTGCTCCTATAATAATGTTGTTTAAATGTCATAATCAAAATGTCTTAATCCATTTATAATTGATGTTCTTAACCAATATCATTAAAATCATATCCTAACTGAGCAATTTGTTTCTTTAATGGTTTTATGGCACACCAACACAATTTAGGTCATATGGCACTGAACCAGGAAAGATGCTTAATTGCTTACTATTTAGGTCATTTGGCTTCAAAATACAAAAGATGATTTTGGCTAACCTTAGGTGTTACAAACTTAAAGCAACACCAGGGGTCAAAAACACCTCACCTGCTGGAGCTTAGGCTTAGAGAAAGGCATAAACTCTCGTAATTAGTCATCTCTTACATCAAGAAGGGTTATTCTGATGCCACAGCTGGGTAATTCTGATGCCTCAGCCCTTAAAGGCAACCCCTCAGCCACAAAGTAAATTGTAACATGGTAAAATGAAGATCTGATTTTGATGAAAAACCTAAAAGCCTGTCAGGATTCAAACCCAAAGCAGCAATCAGCAAGTAGTTATAAGTCTGAACTTTCACTATTCCAATTACTGAGAACCAATTAACTGTACTGAGGTTATTTATACACAGCACAGGTTGCCTATATGTGTGAGTCCTCCAGTAAAGTATTAGTCATTTTAGATTTTTTGAGGATAGTGCAAGACACAGATACAGACTGATTAGCAATTTTAGTATCCTAGCAGGGGAATCAAACCCACAATGTTGAGATTACAAGTCTCGCACTCTGTCTGAGTTATATGGGCAAGCATCTGACCAATTATGATCAACATACAGATTGATGTAATGTTCCAGTTGTGAAAGGTGTGACATACATTTAAGTGTCCGGCCACTGGTCATTAACTTGTTAATGTATTGACAGGTAAATATATTTGTGTGTCAAAACTGTCAGCCAGGCATTATTTATTGCTTTTCATTAAGGTGGACACAATTATGTATTGTATTTAATAGCAGAAAAAAATGTAAAAAAAACAAAACAATAATAACATAATAAAAAATAATGTTTTTGGGTGTTTTTTTTTAATAATGAAAAAGCAAAGTTAACAAAACATATTTTAAGGGAAAAATATTTCTTTACAGTGCATTAATTTAGTCTACTTTTTTTAATTCTTTATAAACTACTTTGTTCTAGTAACCTTAATCGTCAACCATTTTTTAAAGCTTAAAACAAAATTAACATAGATATTAACAATTTTGACTGCTGACAAGTACAAAATATACTGGATGTAATCAGTGCACCACATACTTGTTGTCTCATCATGGTCTGCACTGTTTGGTTTTTCTGTCAGTACATTGAATTGTTTCCCTTAAAAATTAGGAATGTCCGTGTTCAGATTTAAAGATGGACCAGTCCATTTTAGATATTAAGCAGGATGTAAGGAATTAACAAATTAGATCATCAAGCTGTGACATTAAACTACCACAGGATAGCTTCCTGACATGAAAAAGTCTGCTACAAGAGTCGTGCCCAGTGAGATAAAAGGTACAAGTGATTTTGTCTCAGTTAACTTAGCCATCAGGCCACTGTGGCCCCTTACATACAATTATGTATGTTTTAAGTCAATATTATTCAATATTATGTACATATAAAAATAATACTCCAGAGTTAAAAGTAAAATATTTGTTTTCTCTACACAAGTAAAATATCCCTTAGGGCAGGCCGTAAATATACATCAAAGCTTACACCTTGTTTGTCAAAAACAACAATTAAACAATAATCATAACCATGGAAAAGAAAAAACACCTTCCTACTGCAATTAATTAAGACATTCAAGTCTTATTTAGTAATATTTACACAAATTTTAACCTGAATGTATATTCAAACGACCACATAATCATCACATAGTCTAAATATAATAAAAATAGCCTGTCCTATCAACAGTTTTATCATTGACCTTAAAACCCATGTTTTTGACATCTTTTTTGCTATTTTTGGAAAGTTGCATTTTAATAAATTACAATGAAAAATTACAATGTTAAAACATGTAAAAGTTAACATTTTGTTTAAGTTGACATTCACAAAATTTAATTTACTCTATGTTTTTTTGTAAAAAAAAATAAGTCCTGTACTTTTGTAGAAATTGTATTAACTGTTAAATATTGTATTAACTGTTAATTTATGAATATCCTTTCAGGACTATTATTTAAATGAACATGTTTATGTTTAAAGTGCTACCAGTAGAGAGTCAAATTAAGACTTTTATTCAGTGCAGCGACACAATAGACACTGTACTAATTAGATTTTTCTGTTTGAGTAAATGTTGATGCATAAAGCAGCATGCCGCCAGCTGAGCCTAAATATTTCAAGAAACTCATACTTAAAATGTTCCAAGATATTAGGAAAAGAAAAACGATTCAATATTTAAGTAATAATGTACAAGTAATGTGCAATTAATGACTGAAATTGCAGTATTTATTACCATACTTTACTGTGTGACTATAATGCAGTAAGGGCTATTAATGCATGTTTTGACCTCTTTTTGGTTATTTAAGTGGATTGTAAATACCATATTGCAATGTGCAAATTTTAACTTTCTTTGTTCTTTTTTCCTTTTAAATACAAATTTCAAAATTTTCATGGAAATTAACATGAATCTGCAGGCATGCTGCTTTAAATTTACTCCCTTAAATAATGATATGTTTCCAAATCTAAAACAGGACAAGTTCATTGTTCGAATTCAACTGGGAAAAAAGTTAAATGTAAAACATTTATCTATGTTAGTTTATACTGGATTGATTTTTGTTTAATTGTCTTGGAAGTTTATAATAAGCTTACTGGAACAGTGACTTTCAAATTCATTCCTTGAATTAATCAGTACTAAGAAATTACTAGACAATGAGAGTAAAGTCTACCACTCAGCCATGCCACCACTATAAATGTTACAAATGTTACAGAAGGAACTTTAACTTAATTGACAGAAAATAATATACAACAACCATCAACAAGCTGGATCAATTGTATGCTGAAATGAAACAAGAGCTGTCGGTAGGACAGCAACGCTCGACTATTCTTAGTGCTTGATAGTAAAAAAATGCTTGATACAGATACCTCCTCCTGTTTACAGGTTGGGGTAATGATGGTGAACAAGTGTGCAAAGTTTCAAAGACATATGTCAATGAACTTTGAATATATTTGAACTATTACAAAAACTTTAACGTAAATTCTAAGTCGAAAAAGGAGCATAATTCTGTCAAAATGCTTGATACAGTTACCTCCTCCTGTTTACAGGTTGGGGTAATGATGGTGAACAAGTGTGCAAAGTTTCAAAGCCATATGTCAATGGACTTTGAAAATATTTGAACTATTACAAAAACTTTAACGTAAATTCTAAGTCGAAAAAGGGGCATAATTCTGTCAAAATGCTTGATACAGTTACCTCCTCCTGTTTACAGGTTGGGGTAATGATGGTGAACAAGTGTGCAAAGTTTCAAAGCCATATGTCAATGGACTTTGAAAATATTAAAACTATTACAAAAACTTTAACATAAGTGGTTACGCCGACGCAGACGCCGACGCTGACACTGACGCCGACGCTCGGGTGACTACAATAGCTCTACTTATTCTTATCGAATAGTCGAGCTAAAAAGGTAATTTAAATACTATATAATTATACAAATAATACCAAGGGATAGGGTAACAAACCATCATGCTAAACTAATGGGGTTGAATCCCAGTATGACAATAATCTCCAAACCAAAATGAATCCAGAAAATATAAGTCTGTTCTCAACAACTTGAATTACATTTCAAGACAAATCTAAGTTAGAAAACAAGAAATAAAATAACAAAAGCTTTTTTTTCTGAATTGGAGATTATTTGTCAATACTTTTATAATTACATTTCTTAAATACAATGTATATGTAATCAGCCGCAGGGGAAATAAAAAACCAAAATGTGTGTAGCTTCACCTCCCCCTTTTATCAAAGCTGTCCGCAGAAAACTCATAATCCCAGGTTACCACCACTTATAATGATTCCCACAGTTATCTTTTACCAATATTCTTGGACTGGTAGTAGTTTGTATCATATATGTAGTCGTACTCGGGTCCGAGCCAATTTGGTTTACGGCACTCTTCCCCTCTCTCGCAAGCAACAGCCAGCCAAATGCTATCATCAGTTTGTTGTTGCTCAATTTCTAGACGACTTAGTTGATCTCTTACTTCAACAGAAATAGCACTTGCCATTTCCATCTCCTTATTATTGATTTCATCTTCAATACTGAGGAATGGTTTGTCAGTTATATCACCACCAGACTTTACAATCTCGGTGCTAATTAATTTACCTTCAGAAAGTCCCATTTCTGCTCCCCAAGAGAAACTTTCACCTTTGTCCATCACAGAATTGGTAAAACTCTGTTGAACATTGTCACTTACTTCTTTTAGCATTGCACCAATGTTAGAATGCACCTTTACAACAAGGTTTTGCATGTTCTCTTCTACGGCCTGGATATACTGAGTCATCTTACCCATACTTTCGTTTTCTCGATTTGAAATATTATCATCAATATTTTTAACAACCCCTCTCATATAACTTTCAACTTCTTTTTCAAACACTTTAAGACTTCCTTCAACTTCTTTAACAGAAAGTCTTAAACTACCATCTATTTCTTGCTCCCTTAACTTAATCCTAGTTTCTACGTTCGATGCTAGACTGTCCAAATTTTTAATCACTTTCTTCTCTGCTTCTCTTACATCTTCACCAACTATTGCTTCAAATTCTTCGAGCTTCTTATCTATTCTAACTTCATTGTCACTTAAATGTTTGATCACACTGTTGTTTAGATTTTTGAAGTTTTTAATTAACTCCTTGATTTCTAGCATGTCACTTACTTCAGGTTTATAACAGGGGTTTCTAGAACTAGCATTATCTACTACACTACAATAAGCTTTATAGAAATCGCTTCCAAGTTCTTCATCTGGAAAGAAGTTGTCATATCATTTCAGATAGTTTTCTAATCTAGTTTTCTCTTCTGCGTAGCAACTTGCCAACATTATGGTATTTCTTTATATAATTCATTAATTTCAAATGGTATTTTTTTATATAATTCATTAATTTCAATTATTTTAACAAAATATTTTTAATCACCAAAAACTTTAAAGTATATAAAAATACATGCTGCCATATATTTTCTTTCTTGATTCTATAGAAATAGTCAGTTTTCTTTATGTTTCTGCCAAAAAATTTTAAGTTCATTATACGTATATATCCTGGGGAAAAATCCTAAAATTGTGACTGACCTGGAAGGCCGATCTACCAGGTTTAATTTTAACCTCCACAATGTAAGCAAGTTGCTAGTAAACTATTACAGCTATATACCAGAATGTGAAAAGAAATTCATAGTTTCTAAACTAGACATTCAATAAATAAAAGTGCAGTGAGTGATTAAAACAATTTATTTTGGCAAGAAAGGCCCTGCTTAATAACCCCAAAATTGATAATGAACAGTTCCAACTATGGAGGCTGGACAAGTTCATTTACGACATTCAGCAGCTGGTTATTCAAAGAGATTGTTCAAATCAAATTATTAAAGGGGTATCTCTAACTTATAATAAAAGATATTTTCACACACTTAAAAACATCTTACTACAATGTACCTGAATCAGACAATTATCATTATATCAGTAGAAAGCACAATGTGATTTAAGTTCACATCTTAACTTTTGCTTTACATACATAAATTGTAATATTATTCAGGAGCTTTACTTTTTTTCAAAAACAAACAAACTAAAAATTATAGAAAAATTATTAAATTGAGGAAATCACTGAAATAAACATAATTATATATTTTATACACACATATATGTATATATGCTTCTTAGCTAGTCTAATGGTCAAGAGTAACTCCATCCCTACAAACCATAAACAAGAGCACCGCTAGGCGGAGCATTATATGCCCGAAAGTAGTCTTTCTTTTAGTGAGGAAGACATGGGAATTAAATACAGTATTACCTCCTTCAAAAAGCAATCCTCCTTTATAGCTGAAGAACATTCATGTATATATACAGTTGCTGTTTTCAAAGCACCACCATCAAGTTGTTATCTTGTAAGTAAAAATGATACAACGGATGGACACCAAGACGTCAGGGGTATAAAGCTGTTAATCCTATAAAATTTTACAGCTGTAGTTCGATTAATACTTGAGTTATTGAGCGAAAACTGTTTCCAGTTTAAAGGTGATAGTAATCCCTTGACCTTTGACCTTGTGACCCCAAAATCTATAGCGGTCTTCTACCCAATATGAACAATCATCCTATGAAGTTTGAATACTGTGGGCCAAATGGAACTTAGGTTATGTTACGGAAACCATTTTCAGTATTAAGCTAATAGTGCCCTTGACCTTTGACCTTGTGACCCCAAACTCAATAGGGGTCTTCTACCCAATATGGACAATCATCCTATGAAGTTTGAATACTGTGGGTCAAATGGAACTTAAGTTATGCTTCGGAAACCATTTTACGTATTTAGCTAATAGTGACCTTGACCTTTAACCTTGTGACTCTAAAATCAATAGGGGTTTTTTACCCAATATGGACAATCATCCTATGAAGTTTGAATACTGTGGGCCAAATGGAACTTACAATGTAAGTTATGCTCCGGAAACCATTTTCAGTATTTCGCTAATAGTGACCTTGACCTTTGACCTTGTGACCCTAAAATCGATAGGGGTCTTCTACCCAATATGGGCAATCACCCTATGAAGTTTGAATACTGTGGGCCAAATGGAACTTAAGTTATGGTCCGGAAACCATTTTCAGTATTAAGCTAATAGTGACCTTGACCTTTGACATTGTGACCCCAAAATCAATAGGGGTCTTCTACTTAATATAGACAAACATCCTATGAAGTTTGAATACTGTGGGTCAAATGGAACTCAAGTTATGCTCTGGAAACCATTTTCAGTATTTAGCTAATAGTGACCTTGACCTTTGACCTTGTGACCCGAAAATCAATAGGGGTCTTCTACCCAATATGGGCAATCATCTTATGAAGTTTGAATACTGTGGGTCAAATGGAACTTAAGTTATGCTCCGGAAACCATTTTCAGTATTTAGCTAATAGTGACCTTGACCTTTGACCTTGTGACCCCAAAATCAATAGGGGTCTTCTACTCAATATGGGCAATTATCCTATGAAGTTTGAATACTGTGGGCCAAATGGAACTTAAGTTATGCTCCGGAAACCAAATTGCTAACAGACGGACAGACGGACGCCAGGGGGTATAACATAATATGCCCGAAATTCTTTCGGGCATATAAAAAGAAAATAACATTAACTGAGGAAAATTATTTATAAACTGCACAATGGTATAAAAAATAATGCCAACTATAACTAGAGTAAAAAACAATTGAAGGACAACTCACACTGCTCTTATTGTTTTAACTATGACTGATTGTTACAGTCTCGTCTGCAGATGTTTGAAAATTAACACACACATGTTGCAACATTCATTACCCCATTTATAGCCCTTTTCATGTAAATGTCAACATAATTTTAGAATAATTGTTATATTTCATTTATTTCTTCATACTAATGCCCTATTATATCCTTTATTGCAGCTTATAATATAACATTTCGTCACATGATGTTAATTACTTCCTAAGAAATTTAACCCATTACGCACCATATTTTCTTATACATGATTGTATTGTTCATATTGAATACTGAATATAGTTACATGTACTTGTACAAATGACCTGTGATTTTGGATGATTTCTGGCATAAAATTAAGTGTGAGAAAGAATTTTTCATTCCGAGGAACCTAAGGTGGCAAAACAGTTGAAAATCAAACGACATATATTTATATTATATTTGGTGTTACAACTTATTCACACCATGCCCCCCAGCCCATATTGTCTAAGAAATGGAGTTGGAGTTATTTATAAGGTATAAGGCTGGCAACATGCTTCCTTTATCATCAACTTTCTTAGTCTCATTTATTTTATGTCTTTAAGTAATGATAAGTCATGTAAAAGCGTTTAAATAATTTATATCAAGAAATGCAGCACAAATGACTTACATGAAGCCTCATGTTTATAAACTGATATTTATATGGGATTTTATATGTCTCCATTGTACACTATGGAATGAAATTTTCCTACAACTTTACCCGAGGGATGTCATCAGGACGAGATATTACAAACTTAACGAGAATCTGCTACAATTCTGCTGTGTTCAATGATTTACTACAGTGGCCTACATTGACTGATAAAAACAATATGTATTGATAAAATGCAAATGCAATATTCTATCAAGAACAATCTGAATTATTAACATGTTTAATAAATTAGCATATCAAAGTTCCATTTTAATTTTAGATGTATTATTCATAATGCTATGCAGCTACATGTCTGTCACAATGCCACTATTAAAACTTTAAAGGTTTCATCAGAAACATAGCTTTTATCAATAATTCTCAGATTGATATCCCACCTTTGTTTTATTCATTTATGTGGGGGGGGGGGGGTTTCATAATATATATCTCTAAACAGTTAAAGACTATCAAAAACCTGTCTATGCCAAGCCAGCCAATGAACAGCCCAGCTCATTTGTAAGCCGTACTAGTATTTAACTATTAATACAAGTTAAAAAACCCTAAGAGATTTTAAAACATCTCCATACTCTAGCAAAAACTGATGTAAGCCATTCCCAAGCCAAAACCAGCAGAATAAGGTGGGTGGGGTGTGCAATCACTAGCAGCATTACAAAGCAATGTATTCTTGCTATACCTGGCCTTTTACCCTTGTTTAACACTGGTTCTTTTGGTGGAATTTTATATTTGGTCGGAATTTCATACTTGGCTCGCTTGTTGGTTTCTACGGGGGCAACAGGCTCTGCGTAGCATAGCAACAAAAATAATTAATTTACAACAAGTGTATAATATACTTAAATAATTATTTGCAAGCATGTAATAAAGGAGCCATGTTTTACTAACACTCTCTTTAGAGACCACTATAAGCGTATGTAGACACAGTGATTGTATATTTTGTATTTTTATCATACATATCTGACCAATCTATATTCTTACACCCTTTCAATAGTTAACAATGTGTGACAATTATTCACTTAATTATCTATAAGCTAGCTCGAAGCTCGACAAACCTTGCACTTACAGATCTATCTAAATAGATCATGTTTAAGTAAAATATTGTTTACTTGTTTTGCTGCAAGTTCACATTTAAATCTTAGACTGATGGTGATGAAAGATATTACAAAAGTCACTTGTGAAGATTTTGCGGCACCCCAGTGCTGTCTTATCATGATCTGCACTGTTTGCTTTAACTGTCAATAACATTTCTGAAACTTTCCCCAAGATATGATGAAAGGTTTTGTCCAGATTGAAAGATGGACAAGTTAATTTAAGATATTTATCTTGGCAATGGTTAAGATTACAGTTGAGGTGAGACAAGTAACCAGTATTGAAATTATCTTTTCATGGTAGCTGTAATTAACAATAATGTTGATCAAACTACCAAATATATAATGAATATGTGTAGACATATTGGCTGCAGTAACACCTTCATAAACATGAAAATACAATATAAAATAGAGTCAATGGCCTCATAATTACTGAGCTGCAGATATCAATATAATTCTATAATTAGTTTATCCCACACAGTCAAACCCAACCTACTTACAAAGATAGTATTATATACAAAAAAAGGAATTATCACAGTTTTTTTTCCATATATAACATTTGTTTTTGACACAGCAAAATTCCTCCTTTATTTTAGGTGCAGCAAGAAAATTATCTAAGCTGCATGTACATGCACATTGAAGATGTCATAGCAAACTGGCAGAAAGATCCCTTAAGGACTAGAAAAGAAGTGTTAATTTAAGTCACTTAAAACAGAAAATTGGAGTATGAAATATTAAATCCTGTGAATAAAATAAATGGCATATGTGTGGCCGTTATAAACACTCATACAACTTTAACAACAGTAGGTTTGCAATCGTAATATTAAAAAATAATGAAAGCTTGTAACAAAACAAAATCAGCCAGAAAATAAAACATTTTTCCATGCATGCATTTTATGTTTCTTGTCCACAGAAATTTATTTCTGTTGGTAAGAAAATTAAACATATACAATTTTAAATAACACTGCGCAAAATTAGTTCTACTAAAATTTGTAAAACAGAAAAATGTCCTGAGAAACAAGCTTCTTTAATTCATTTTAAAATATAACTGTTTGAAACATAAAGTAAATGAAGAAAACAAAGTCACAATTCAGGCATCTATTTCTAATATATATACTACACACATCCTTAATCACCAAAGCTATCCCATCATGCAAAATAAGACCAACCTTTTGGTAAAATCCTCTGAAGTAACGAGCCAGAATCCGCCTTTTTATCCTTGACCTTATGATTAGTGTTGCAATCTGTTGCGGCATTTGTGGCACAGTCTGTATAATACATAAGAAGGACGACATCGAGGAGGAACCAGACCAATGATGTGGCGAGGACAATCTTGCAATACTGTAGTCTCAATCTGCTGACCATCTTGTAATCTTTGCCTTGTAAAGCAAATATAAAACAGCATGTTTAGTAATGTGTAAAGTTTCAAACATGTTAAAAACCACTCTGGAAACAATTGATAAATGAACTATAGATCTATTTTACAAAGTTTATCAAGCTCCCATTGGATAAATTCATGTATAAATAAAAAAATATTCATTGATAAAGGATTTATTCTCAAATGAAAATAAATCTTACCAAGTGTAAACATTGAATTACAATATCATTTAGAAAGATTTAAATAATTTTTTAATAAAAAATAGTTTAACAGGGAAGTTAAAATTCAAAAAATAATCCATAAAATATAAGTGACTTTATGAACCATGTAATTTATTACATTAAGCTTGGGCAAAAAACAATCAAAAAAAATTAGAATACTCACTTTAATTTAACAAGTTAAGACAGTTGTTCATTTAATAAATTTTGGTCAATATTCTTGTCTGTCATGCACTGACATAGACATCCAGCAAATACAGTACTGTAAATGTAATGGAAAATGATAACCTCATCAATACCAGCATAACTGAACATGTTTCATAAGTTTTTACCCTTTTACATAAAAATTAAGCACATAAACAAAAATGGCAAGCTTAAACCCTGAATTTAATATTCAGAAGTTATTGAGAAATAATCATAGTAAGATATACTTTCTTTTTGTTTGTTGTATTTCTTTCCTTCTGGCTTCCAAAACTTCATAACCCGCTTTTTAAACATTTTTTCTTTCATCTGATGTGGCATTAAAGTTGAAACTTATAAGTATTATGAAACCTAACCATAATAAGTATACCTTAAAGGCTTAATAAAACCTTGTTTGAAACTAGTTGGTACTTCAACATCATTCAACCTCATGTTCCGTATTAATTTTTTATATACTTGGCATTATATACATTAATCAGCTTATGCTTCAGTTTACTTTATAAAGTGCTTCATGAACATATACGTGCAAGAATTCAGGCAAGATTTTTGGTGGACTTTTCCTAAAGTTATCTTCAGCATACCTGTCCTGTTACTTATAAGGAAGTGGCTAGCCGTGCTAGCCAAAGGTTCTAACCGTACATGAGTCACGTACCACTAGCCAGGACTCACTGTACTGTTTAGCCGTACGGCACTTTTCAAAATTATATGGAAGTTGAACATGCATATGTTATTTTGTGCCTGACATGATTATGATTTGTTGTTTTATTTGTATGAAAGATGAATTTTTGTTAATTAAGCACATGGATCGAATAAATAATGATCGGAGTGGAATAAATATAAAGAACATTAAAAAAAAAAAACGGTGAAAAGCAAAAATAATTGTATAATTTTCAAATACAGTAGATAAATATCGAACATAAAAGCACAATCAATTAATAAGCCTTTATTTAAAGCCTACTCAGGGACTGACAATAGAATTTTAAAATGCGTTTCACGGAACATGCAAACTTTCCTTATATTAACAAACTTCTAAACCATCGGTAATTGACGCAATTATCAGAGCCCAACAACAATATTTTTCGGCTTGATTTTTGTTTCATTTTAAAGGTGTCGAAAATTAAACTTAATAAAACAAAATAGGATTATCATCAAAATTTTGTAAACTATTTCAATTGATGTTATTAAATGCTACCAAATGCTATTTTCTCTCAACGTCTTGAGATGACAAAGATCGATATTCGTACTTTTTTTACTGTAGCCAACAAGGCGATTTAAATCTCTAAAAATTAACATACAGAGACAATTGCTGTTTCTTGGTTAAAATCCTCGCTTAAAGTCATAAAATAACATATGCATTTTCGACTTCCATATAATTTTGAAAAAATGATGTACAGCTAGCCAATACAGTGTGTCCTTGCTAGTCGCACTAAACTCACATACGGCTAGAACATTTGGCTAGCCGTACGGGCCCTTACAGCTAGCCACTTCCTACTTATAGTTATAAAAACTGGTATGCTGAAGACCATAAGCTTGTATTTGTGATGACTAAAATAAAGACATGATGACAATTTATATCACAGATTGATAATGCTTCAATATTTCACGTTTTTTGTTTGTCTCTCAGTCTGCAAATTGCTTGCCAAGCACCTAGTCCTATAAATATGACGTCGCTTTGAGATATTTTTGCTTCTGGGCAAAGCAACGTCATATCGAAATTGCTCAAAAACCCATAGCATGTTCCGCCAGAAAATCGGGCGGAACAAAAAACAATGAAGACAGCGTGTATTTACATATTTTTTGACCTATTTATGAACAAAACTAAAAAATAAATACCTTTTGTCAAAATAATTAAACTGTCACATCCGAAAAATCACGATTAAATCCTCTCATGTATTTCAATTCCTTTTACAGCCGATAAACAAATGGCGGCCGTAAAGTGCGCGAAATCTGATTGGCTTATTCAAATGCAAGCGTTTAACTGAGTCAGAACAATCTAACGGAATATTTTTTTAACGAAATAATTGCCCATGCACCGTCAGTGTGTTCGAATATATTTTTCCGTTTAAAAATTTGGAATCAATCTGTAAAGCACCTTGCTTAACCAGTATGGCTGATAGACAAAAATAGATTGATGTTTATATTTTATTTTAAATTGATAAGTACATCGTTTGACAGTTTTTGTGTATGATTGAGCATAGAATTGAAAGAAAATATGATAATCTTTTGAATAAAGCTTGAAAGGCAAGACAATAGACATTTTTTGATTTTTTTATGATGCTACGCGTTTTTGAGCAATAACTATTAGACGTCAGGCTAGACCGACAAAAACTATAACAAGCCTGTAACGTCTAATATATTGGACTAGCCAAGCACCATACATCTATATCAATTTCCTTCATTTTTTTAGTAGAAACGGTTTACTAAAGTGAAAATCTTCTATGGTCAGAAAACGCTTTTCATCTTGGTGAAGAGTCATAATAGAATAAATGTATTTTCTCTATTTTATGATATAGTTATACACTCCTTACCTTCTAGATCTAGATTCTACTCATTCAAAATATTTTTTTTCTTCTTGCAAAATTATACCAGATTTTTTCGATGCAGAAATAAACACTGTTCTGCGAAAGCAACAATACTGAAGAAAAATAGCAAAATAGCTTCTTAATTAAACTTAACTCATCAGATCCAAATATGCAACATAGTTACCTCTATCTAACGGAAAACTATCATTTTACTGCAAGATTATTGATTCCACGTCTACTTTCCAAAAGCCGGAAGTTATAACTGTAGGGCTAAACTAATGACGAATACAGTTCACGGCTGGGAATCTGTATCGTTGTCGTCTTCACTAGGTTTCTTACCGTAAACTTTTGTATGCTTTTTTTCGCGAGGGGTATGGATATTTGGGTAGCGTATTTCTCTTTGTTAATTACTGTACTATATTAATATATTAATTCTTTTTAAAAATATATTTCAGCTTTCTTTCTTACTTTTGTACATTTGTAAACATGTTACCTTCGTCTGGGACATAAGATGGTTATCTTATGTCCCAGCCTTCATGAAACAAACAAACAGATCTTGTATTCTCCTTGACTTTAGTAAAGCCTTTGATAAAGTAAATCATCGTAAACTACTTCTTACCCTTCAAGAAAACGGTGTCTCCACACAAATTCCCAATTGGACATGTTTCTTCCTGACAGGTCTAAGCCAAACTGTTATACTGGATGATGAACACTCTACACAAGTCCCCGTAAATTCTGGCGTCCCTCAAGGCTCTGTTCTTGGCCCACTCTGCTTTCTGATCTATATTAATGAACTTCCAGCTTCTTTCTCCAAGTCTCAAATTCGCCTCTTTGCAGATGACACTGTGGTTTACATTACTATAAACTCGTCCTCAGGCTCGCAATCCCTACAGGAGGATCTCAATAAGATGCAAATCTTGGAAAGGGAGTGGGACATGGAATTCAACCCCTCAAAATGTCAAGTCTTTCACATCACTAAAAACAAAACAAGTACTTCCTTCATGGTCAAGCTTTAACATCGATATCAGTTCCTACATGTAGCTCAAAATACCTTGGCCTTGACTTGTCCGCAGACCTAAACTACAACACACACATCTAAAAAATTACATCAAATGCAAATAAAACCCAAGGATTCATAAAACGAAATATCAATACAAAAAATGAAAAAGTAGAACAACTAGCTTATAAATCCTAGACTAGTAAGACCCCAGCTAGAATATGCATCAACTGTTTGGAGCCCCTACACACAGTCAAACGTCCAAAAAACGAGATGGTCCAAAGACGAGCGATACGCTGGGTAAAACAAGATTACTCCCCCTTGTCATCAGTTACAGCCATGCAGAAAGATCTTGGCTGGCGTTCTCTCGAGCATCGCAGACAAGACTTTAGACTTATTATGTTTTTTTAAAATTTGCCATAATCTAGTAGCCATGAGCCATCCAACCTACATTAAGACTCCATCTAGGCTTACTAGACATATGCATCCCCTCTCTCTTAGGAAAATACAGGTTACATCAGATTACCATAAGTTCTCGTTTTCCTCACACTTTGGAACCAGCTCCCAAGGAACATTGTCACCCTGCCTGATCTAGATCAATACAAACAGGCAGTAGTTAGGATACAGTATTAGTTGATTTGTTATGTTTTTACTTTTAAATCTTTCTTTCATCCTTACTTATAAAACATTTTAACAATGACTAGAAGTTTTCAATGTCTATCACTGTCCTGATGTTCATTTTCAGGTTTTTACTTTCACTTACACACCCGACGCGCACTATTCCTGCTTATAACACTCGCGAGAGGGGTTGGCAGTACTCAAAGATAGATGAAACAAAAATATCGATCAACATCATCGTCCTTATCATCGTCAGCATGACAATCATTAATTATTATATTATTATTCTTTCTTTCTCTCCCCCCCTCTCTCTCTCTCTCTTTCTCTCCCTTTTCGTCTTCTTTTTTCTTCTTCTTCTTCTTCTTCTTCTTCTTATGTGTGGAGATAAGGAAATATTATTTGTCGAAAGGACAAAAATGTAAATAACCAATGTTTTTGCAATAAATTTAAATGAAAACAAAAAATGGGAACCAAAATGTTTAGCATATGCATGTGAATATGTTTTTATTTACTTTGCAATAATTTCTTTTTACATGTACTCGCATAATTAAGTCCACCATTCCGCAGTAAATCATGCGATTAAAGACTCGGCTGCTTTGCACCCGAATAAAAGACTGTTGTTGCGCTACCAATAAAAAGTTAGTACGTAGTAAACATGTTTGGTTGGTAAACTCTCTCACCCCTCGGTAAAATGCCCATCGTGGTGAGGCACGCGGCATCGGCAGAAGATTTGGAGTTTGGCTGAACGGACATGTTGACTGGTACGTTTTAACGATCCGAGATTTTGGCAGATCCTAGATGTCAAACTAACCTGTACCTTGTCGGGGAGTTAAGCTTCTATCGAAATCTACGAACCAGCTGTTGATGTCCTGGCTGAAGAAAAGGGAATGACCCTACAAAGTAGACAGGGACGACGAAGAAGGGCACTAATGGATGCGTGAGCCACTAGTACGAAGAGACGGAGTCCTTATTAGGACTACATGTATATTAAGTTCTTTCATTATTGACAAAGGTTTCTGTACCGTATGGTGCTCAATGACCGCTGCACAGTGGCCTTCTTTTGGCTCAAAATTTATTTCTTTGGCATATAAATACTCTATGGAAACTGCGAGGGAAGAAATTATCACCACCTTATTTTTCATAATTTACTTTTTAAGGGCATGGCTGGTAGCATGTCCGGGGTCTGCACTCGAGAGGTAAAAGGTGCATATTTTGCCTTTAAGCGCGGAGGGACGGTCATAAGCATACAATATACTTCGTACATGGTTGGTAAAATGTGTAAACAAATTGTTGAACAGTTATATCGTCGTACATCTGAACTGGGACAGAATAACTTCTGATCTTGGGGACAAAATAACTTCTCTTCCAGATCTTAAGTTTACTGATCATTTGAGTTGGCCAATCGCAACTTTTCGACCCTTTCCGTCAGTCTTCGGAGTTATTATTAATAAAAGTCGAGATGTTCCGATTAGTGAGTTGGCGTCTATTCATCCACGCATTATTTCAGACTCCAGGGGTTACTTAATTATATCCATTCAGCGCATTAAAATATCAGAAATTCTGAAGTACATGTACCTGATGTTTTTTAAACTTGCGGCAGAAATGGGCAAGCGATTAAATTTAAGTGACCAGAGTCACAAGCGACGGAATTATTGTTGCGTCACTAACTTAGATATGTACTTTGCTCATCCTTGAGTAAAATGTTTTAATCACAGAAATAAATTGAATTTCTTACTGAATATGTCAAAATTGAATAAAAGAATGAATAAACTATGTATGGGAGGATGCGTTCCTATTATGGGTCAAGTACAGTTGGTTTATTCATTAAAAGCCCCCCCCCCCCCAAAAAAAAAAACACAAAAAAAAGAATGACAGTTTTTTAATGACACTTTTTGTTCATGTTGTGATCACCTATACTAGTAGTGTATAGAATTTTGAACATAACATATCTACTTTATGTTTATTTTAAGGTAAGATTTATTTTGGCATAATGTATTAACATGGTTATATAACACATGGAGTGAGAGGAGCACAAAAACCATGACATTCACATAACACAAAAAAGGGTAAGCCCTTATTTCCAGTGTGGTCCAATGATAATGTGTCTGTCGCTGTTATATTTCATATTCGAGCACAGTTGTTCAGCACCGTTTATCACGGGCTTTCAAAATTAACATTATCAAAGTTGCTTGCGGGGATAATGTATAATAGGAGTCACCTAGTTGGTCGGAAGAATGAATGTGAACTTTGAGTTATAAACTAAATAAGTATAACAATAATCTTATGTAAACTTTAAAAAGGTTATGGCTATGGTTATGAAAGTAAAAATTATTATATCTTTTTATAGATTTTTAAGACTGAATAAAGAAATTACTGAAACTGTTTTTGAGTTATTTCCATGTTATTGTTTACTGTCACATTTAAAGGGAGGTTATACATGACCCCCACGTTCAACAGGACAGCTAGAGTTATCTTTACATTAAACATAGGTGTTAGATTTTTTATTTTTTTGTGGGAAATGAAGGAAATTGAATTAAAAGCATAAACCAAATATTAAAACATGACTCAAATGAAAAAATACTGCAGTTTACATGGTATTGAGAGGAAGGAGAGTTGTAGAGTGGGTTTGGGGGGGGGGGGGATTTTGCACAAAAATGTGTTAAAATGTTGGCCTTGATCGAGTGTCTGCAAAGGATAAACAGGTGATAGGCTATCATCTACAGTAAAGATTGAATCAGCGGCAGCCACAAAACAGAAATGTCTCAAAACTTACTCGTTGTTCTCAACCATCTTTCTTAAGCAGGTAATTAATATATATAGTGGTACAACGCTTATCTAAGGGCTAAGTAATTTTTTTCATTTTATACCATAATAAAGAAGTACATGTATAATAAAACTAGGATAATTTCTTCAAACCTATGTTTCCAAACAGTACGATAATATGATAAAAACTCAACTGCGGTTGGCTTTATAACTACAAATCTCTTGAACAAATTTGCAAGTCCCTTCGGGTTCGAGCGAAATCAGTTTGACTAAAATATATTTTTGTTATCAATTACAGCAAAATTAACAGAGTTTCGTCCACTAAGATTACATACGGGAAATACCCATCAAACATCGGCAGAAAAATATACATATATAAAGACACCATACTTGAGAAAGTCAATGCTTTACATCAATCCTTTTTCCATTCTTCGAAATCTGTGTCAGCAAAAATACCATAAAAAAGAAACGGGGATAAGATATCTCAGTAATTTCTCTTTAACTATTATACACTCAAAACCAACATAATAAATTATATCCTCATTCTTGTGCAAAAAACGAGCGTACTACATTTCATAATGATTTACAACCATATTAAATAATAAAAAAATGCTAAAACGCGACGTGATTGAGCACAAGAAACTCATTGGCAGTAACAATTAAAAGAACTCTAGGACATATTTTGAGTTATCACAAGAACTCCGGGACATTTGAAAAATCGGGTATAAATTTGTTAGCCGGGGCTTTATGTTTGCAATTTTGCATTATATATGGTAATTATGTATGGCAAGGATGAAGACTTGAAATAAACAGGTCAATACTTGCGAATTGGCAAATCATTGGAAATTTTACTCAAAACTTCCAGATTTTAAGCAAGAGGCGATGAAAAATGGACTATGAATTAGTTTTTGACACATAATACAATATGTAAGGCAAGCTTAATCATTAAATTTTAATTAAGCATCTAAAACTTTTTAAAGATGAAAATTATCATTTTTGACAAGTGTTTTTGCAGTATATACAATGGTTTACCGACGAAATCCGTGACAGTTAGCACAAGAACTCCTTGACAAGATATCATAAGAACTCCATCCCTCGTGTAACACTTCCTCCCCCGTGATAAAGTCTAAGTCAAATTTTTCAATAAGAAATGAATGCGTATATATTAATGATTACTTACAATGCGTATAACTATTTGCAGTACATATATTACATATTCTTCGATTGTGAAAATTGTTTTAGAAGCATAATTATATATAGATCTACATACATAAACGTTCACTTAAGTGAGGCAAAAAAAATTCATACTCGTCATTCCGCAGTAAATCATGCGACTTTTTCAGTCTGCTTTGCAGCCGAATAAAGACACGTTCCCTTTGACACAATATGAAACCCCAGAAAATATGATATTTATTTCGCTTTCCCTTTCTCTGCCGTCACAAAGCCGTCCGGTAAGCTCAATAGGTAGAGCGTTGGACTGTGAATTGGGCGACCCGAGTTCGATTCCCGGACGGCACAGGTCACATTCGTTGTGATTGATCATGAAATATTTCTACGGTCATTCACACTGTACCTCTGCTCTGGCATGTACAGAAGTTTCAGTTCCTTGCAAAAGTGAAAGCAACTAGTACTGGTAAACTGCTTGACAGCCTGCCCAGGAACGATGCGGTGGTTGAACTGTGCTCTGGTGAATTCAATGTGGCTCACTGTCGTGATCTGGAGTGAAAACTACCAACAACACCACCATCTGCCGTCAAAATAAGTAAACCCCAGCAAAAATGAGCCAATCGCTGGGCATGCTCTGGAGTGCGGGAAACTAATACCTGCACTCCAGTTAACGCACTGTGAATGTAATGCATACGATTTAACTCGGACACATTTTCAACAGAAAGATCCCCAAACTATGATACAATATAATTATATTAAATTCGTTCAATAATAGCGGTGTTTAACTTCTCTCTATTTAGTCAGGCCGAATTAGAGGCCTTTCAAAATAAATCTATCATAAGACGACACATATGATATATAGGGATTACTTTTCCGTCAATTTACAAATGGTTGAAATTCATATTTAAACTAAATATTCATTATTCTTTACACACTACAAATTTTTAAAAAACCCTACCAATAATGGTAATAATTGAATTTTTACATATAAGTTTAATGTTGTTCGATATAAAAAAAGAGAAAGTTACCTACATAAATTTCTTTTTTAAAACTTTTTATCTATTTTTACAATTAAAGGGAGGCTATTCATTACAAAATTAAATAGTCACCGGTGGAACCCCATATGGATCTCAAAACTGTACATCGGTAAAAAGTATTTGTGAAGTATAACACCAGATGTGAATGCGTAATTAGGTCAATCGCATGGTAAGTTTTCAACTTTTTAAACAGGTATATAATTCAAACTTTTTTTTTTAAAGAAAATCGAAAAGTGATTCTGCCCTACTGACTCTCGAGATATTCTTCCGTCGTGGGATCTGGTGTGTCCAAAACATGTAATGCATAAAGAAAATGCCACTAAACGGGCTCAAAATACAGGGATTTTACGAAATCTCACCACAGACAAATGCTTTAACATTGATTTAAACATTTATTGAGATTTTGCTACAAACGAAGGAATCGCTGCTCAAGATTTCATTTAAGCTCCATTTCTTATATTTGCCTATATACGACTGAACTTCAGGATGCTTAAGTTGGCGCATGTCGCCAAAACCATAGGAACTCGAGTACGGGACCGCAGATTGCGGCGTATATTTTCGATCGTGTAACGGTTTTTTAAAACGTTTCTGCTACATCTAAATATCTTTTAGTATTATCCGAGTGTATGGACTCAAAAAATATATTATCAATTAAACCCAATCTGTCTCTTTTAAAACTGGTCAAATTTTACGGTATTATTCTTTTTTCAATATACCGTAAATTTGACTGATTTTTAAATTAGCAGATTATATTAGATTGAGATAAGATAATTAAAGACCACCCGCTCGCATAATATGAAAAGATATTCAAAGGTCGGACAAACTAAATGTAAAGCCGGTACGGATTCGGATTTATGCGCCGCAATATGCGGTCCTGTTCCAGAGTTCCTATGGCCAAAACTGGGTAGGCCTAATGCAAATATAACAGCACTTGAAAATTGCAATCGGAACCAATTGACCATTTTTCATAATCTTGATAAATTTCGAAGGCAAATTTAATTATACCAACAGAAGCATAACGGTAGTAACATCTCGGGCAAATACTATATGTACAGCACTTTATAAGCCCTTCTGACTCAATCATGTTGGGAAGGTAATACTCTGTGTGTTCATACGCTCCGTGACGTATTAAGTACTGTTTTGAGTGATACTGCAATGAGGGAAGACAGCACGGTCATGCTCCTGAAATATGAAAATGTTTTCGTTGATTTACGTCCTCATGAAAACTGTTTTTGTTGAGCAAATGCACGTACTCTCTGATAAACCTACTCATTTTTAAGTGCGAAAAAAAATCTTTTTTTTAAAGTTTTCCTAGCATAGAAATTAAGTAAAACGTGATATATATTATTAGTATCGAAAACATATTTCCAACATCAAGGAACATTAACAATGAATTTCATCGTATACTAAAATTAAAGTATCATAAAGCATGACACGTGGTTATAATATGACTGTTTAAACGTTAAACAAATAAGACAAAACAATAGTAATAGATATTTACCATTAAAGCACTTTAAACACAAAAGTTGCCCAAACCTTGAAAACATTAGCAACACATCAAAGAAATCAGGACACGCGCATCTAACGGCGAAATCTTAACAAACTTTCGAAGCGCAACCTTCATGCTGTTGTTGTGGAACATAATTATTTGATACTCGTTTTGAGTCAGGCCGGTTATTAATTAACGGCCTTTCAAAATAACCTATATTCATAAGGCGACACAAATGATATATAGGGGTTACTTTTGTCGTAATGCAATAGCGTTCACATGCTAAGTTAAACTAAATATTCATTATTCTTTATTTATTTTAAATTTTACAAAATACCTTCCAATAATGGTAAAATTGATTTTTTACATATAGGTTTAATTTTATTTGACATAAAAAATAGAGAAAAATTATCTACACAAATCATTCTTTTAAAACATTTTTATCTTTTTTTTCAATTAAAGGGAGGTTATTCATTATAAATAGTCACCGAAGACTGACGGGAAAGGACCGAGTACCGAAGGACAAAGCGACGTCCCCGGGGGGGGGGGGGGGGAAGGACCGAGTACCGAAGGACAAAGCGACGTCCCCGGGGGGGGGGGGACGGAAAGGACCGAGTACCGAAGGACAAAGCGACGTCCCCGGGGGGGGGACGGAAAGGACCGAGTACCGAAGGACAAAGCGACGTCCCCGGGGGGGGGGGGGGATGTGGATCTCAAAACTGAGCGGGTATAGAGAGGAGATTCCAGTTGAACCAATATTGCTTGGTGGAGATGGTGACTATCAGAAGTCATCAAGTAGGGAAGAAATCAATCATTTTGACAATATTTTTAGAAAAATCAATCTATCAATGAACTACAATGAAAAAGAAATCACTAGGTGTGGTAAGGACGAGTTGGCAAGCCATATTCCCCAAAATTTGAAAGACAAAATTATAAAAGGTCAGTTCATCAATTTAAGCCGAGCTATCAGACATGCATTATGGAGCATCTCTTTTTGTTATTATATAAATGACCAAGGTATGCTCGAAACTCGCCAAAAGGCAGCAAATCTTTATGTAATCTTTATGTAAAGAACATCGAAGAATGGACAGACGCATTTTTGATATACATGTCGATATATATATATCAGCTCACCCTGAGGAAGTCCATCCTTTGATAAAATACATGACAATAATACGTGATGCGTCTAAAAAGTTCCCACACTCTTGGCGGATGTATGACGAACAATTTAGACTTCGTCAGGGCTCGCCTGAACTTAAAGGTAACTGGGGATCAATTCACCATGAACTATGGTCAAGAGTAATGTCTATCCCCAGCCATGATCAGATTACTCCATACACCCACAATAAAATCAGTATCAATCTAACTTTGGATATCAAGTTAAAAAGAAACAATTTGCATGCAATGACTTCAATGCAGGAGCATGCAAATGGCCATCATGTAAATTTCCCCACATACGCAGCACATGCAATTCAAATATGCATAACAAAACCCAGTGTCAGCATTTAGGGGCTGAAACAGCAAAGCCAAAACCTAATCACACACAAAGCAGCTTTCGTGGGCAAAGGGGCACTTTTCGTGGCAGACCCCACTGGAACAAACAATGAAAAAACCTTAATGAAGACAAAAACAAGCAGATTTTAGCAACATATCAGTTTAAGGAAAAATCACCGATTAAAGTTAAAGGAACTCCACTGAGGTTTTTTGATATGATGGGACTGACATTTTTTTTCCATATAAATGTACTATTTGATGAAGGTTTAGACCTCTAATCTTTGTGCAAGATTTCAGATCATTCGCGCACTTCGTTTTTCCAGAACAATTATTCACATTGTAAATAAATGACCCAAAATGAAAAGCGTTTAAACGCTTTTCACTCAAATCTGACTAAGGAAAGCATATAGATACGATTTTCAATTATTTCAAAGTATATTTCTTAACTATCTTTGCATATATTTCTGTGTCCCAGCTCATTTATGTAAGAAATTCAAATGTTATGTTTTTAGGCTTTTAAACCTCAGTGGAGTTCCTTTAATATTTTAGAAAGAGCATTAGATGGATATCCTTTAAAACTTAAAAAAAATCATTTTAAATGGTTTCAAATTTGGTTTCTCCCTGGAATATACAGGTGACAGATATTTCATCATGTCTAAAAACCTTAAGTCTGCATTGCTAAAACCTCACATTGTCAAGCAAAAAATTGAAAAAGAGATAAATGAAGGCAGAGTGGCTGGTCCATTTGAAAAGCCACCTATTACAACTTTATTTAAAGAAGGTAACACATGAAGATATACCATCGTAGAAAACAAATAATATATCTAAAATCTAAATGTGGCCTTCTTAACAATATATAGAAACACAAACACAAAAACATTATAAAACAATAATAAATATTCTATGTTATAACGTTTTTGGACACACGCTTTAAGATTCTAAATATCATTTATACACTTTACATTTACAAATATTTTAACAAATATAGAGTACATACATAGTAAGTATTATATAACATAATGACAGGGTTTGACAGAGTTAGAAAGATATTTATTTGATCTGCAAGATATTTTATACTTATTTAAAAAAAAATGTCAGAGAATTAGAAGAACGTATATTAGATGGCATTTGAGCCGCGTCACGACAAAACCAACATAATGCGTTTGCGACCAGCATGGATCCAGACCAGCCTGCGCATCCGCGCAGTCTGATCAGGATCCATGCTGTTCGCTTACCAACCCTATTACAAGTAGCAAAACTGATAGCGAACAGCATGGATCCTGATCAGACTGCGCGGATGCGCAGGCTGGTCTGGATCCATGCTGGTCGCAAACCCTTTATGTTGGTTTTGTCATGACGCGGCTCATTTTATTCCAAATCTTTGCACCATTGTAACAAAATGTCTTTTTGCCAAAAGTCTTGTATTCTTAATGATAAAGAATAATCATCTCTGGCATCGCCATTTTGCAACATAAACTTTTCACGTACCATTACATTTATTGCTCATGTGTATTAAATTTGTGTTAGATCTAGTAAAGAAATTAAATAAATGGAATATAATATCATTTCCCTTTACTTTATTTATTGAAAATTTCAGCATGACCAGGCTAATAGTTATATAAAGATGAGACCATTTAAACATGCACAATTATAAGGTTTGTTAGGCGTATACATGTAATTAAGTAATTAAGTAATATATCTAGGTCTTGAAAATAACAAATATAAATAGACTCTAATTCTAAAATTTTAGTTGATTCAATCAGTGAAAAATGAAAAGCGAGAAATTTGTTACCATACTTGTATGTGTGGTTATTATCTTTATCACACACACGTGCCACTTTTGCGAGTCCGTAAAAATTATGGTGGCTGCTTTGGTACTCTTTGCGCGTTGCGTTGACGATAGCGACAACACAACCTAATAAAACATTATCGCCTTTTCGTCTTGTCGCTAGCGAAACACGCCAAACGGCGTGTTGTCGCACTGTCGTCTTGTTGTCCTGTCTCTAGCGAAGCACGCCAAAACGGCGCGTTGTCGTGCGGCGCGTTGTTGCAATATCGCCCTGTCGCTTTACAAAAAGTAAATCCTTCGATTTGAGACGAGCGACAATGTGACATTGCGACAACACGCCGCACGACAACGCGCCGTTTGGCAAGCATCGTAAGCGACAGGACGACAAGACGACAGTGAGACAATGCACCGTTTTGCGCTTTGTCGTGCTGCCGGTAGCTACAACACAACTTACAAAAGTGTTCCAAATCAGCCACCATAAAAATTGTATTGCACGGCTGAGCGTATATTATATTGATGTATGGAACAGAATTAGTGCATTTATTCCATCTTGCTTGATGATATTTAAATTTACATTATGCTTGCTTCCATACTTCTTTATGACAATGAAAACCTGCGTTTTGCTGAATACAATCATGCATTATGATTACTTAATGCACTATCATGCAATTGCAACATCATGTGTTCCTTTCTGAACCATCAAACTCGCGTATTTTAATATGCTATATGTTTAATTGCATCTTTTTTAAGGACAGCTTATTATGTTCGGTGTTTAAGATAACATTCTTTGCTTGTTCTTGATAAAGCTCTATAGGTTAGACCGAAATACCGCATCCGTTCTGTGTATTATATGGAAAGCGGTATGGGACCCTTCCGCCGTTACTATATAATTCAATGTAAATTTCTAATGACGGAAATCCGCCGTTAGAAATACCCGCTCCGCCATAAGCTATCCACTCCGCCGTAATACTTGTCCGGCCGAAAGATTCCGCCGTTATAATGTAACTCAAATGAAATTTCTACTGACGGAAATCCGCCGTTAAAAAACCCGCCCCGGCGTTAAAAAATTCCTGCCCCGCCGTCAACTATCCACTCCGCCGTTAAAACTGTCCAAGCGCTACTCAGTCATTAACTCGACTAACTCAACTGAAATGTAATTCCTATTGATCAACCGTCTAAATTTTCCGATATTAGAGCTACCGTCGCTACATCGAAATTACAACGCCGAATCGCTCGTGTGATTTATGCTACTCTGACGGAAATCAGTTCTATTCTGTTCTAGTATGTATACTGACGGGTTTTTACACCGCCAAACAGTTCGGCCGAATTGTTACTAAAGATAGTCATTTTCCGCTGAAATGAAGAGGTTTGAACTGAATTGAACAGAAACCCGCCGTAAGCTTCATTAATATTCATATCCAATATTGTATATGCCTGCACAGACTATATTACATGCAAGATGATTTCTGAAGGATTAGAGACTATTGAAAAGGAAGTGTATGCTTCAAGTGTGCCCTACGCATTAAATATTGACAAACAACTTGGCAAAACACTGTCAGCAGCAAGACGGCCAGTTAACTTTAAGATTGTTGAGAAAGGGGGTAACTATGTTGTGGAAGCTGATGCTGCAAATTTTGAAGCGTTTCGTTCTGCGTGTAAATGTTATTATGACTATATTAAGCACTCCGGTAATGTTAAGGGGACCACTGAAAATAAGGAAGATCTAAAGGGAAACTTGATGCAAGTTATTTGGTGGATTGAACACAGAAGAAGTGAACTTTTTACATATACTTTGAATTTTTACACTACAAAGTGCTCGTGCATGCTTAATGGCAAAAACCCTTTGGTATTCTTCGACTACGATCTACCTGGAATAATCAAGTACTTTAAAAATGATAAGGACATGTGTGAATTGAACAAAATACTTGCTGACGAAAATACTGAAATTGCAAAGTTTGAGAAAATGTGACTGTTACCACCAGTGAGATTATTGAACCACAAGGGACACTTGATAACGATATTTCATATTCCAAGGAGGAGCCTTCTGCTAGCCTAACTTGCTAAGGGCCCCCTTGCAGTAGTTTTATTTCAGATAAGGCGCAGACGTTGAAGCATACAAGGATCTATCAGCAAGATGTGTAGCATGTGTGTGCAGACGGGCGTGAAATAGTGGACGATGATGTGATTCCAGTGTTCTAACTGCTCGGCTTTTTTGGTGCCACTTTTGTGTGCACCAGACTACCACGGTATCGACTTTTATGTATTTTTAAGACCTTAAAACGAAAAATAAATGGAAGTGTGGTGCGAAATGTCCAAAAGGATTTCATTAAAATTGAAAAAAACCCTTAAAAACAGGGTTTTGTGGGCAATGAAAGGAAAAAGGGTTTTGAATTTTAAAAAACAAAACAAATTATTAATTTTAATAAAAAGTTATGAATTAAAAACAAACCCCATGTGTACATTGAAATTTAAAAAAAGGGGAATTAAAAAACTACAAAAAGTTTCGAAAATTTATATTAAAAAAAAATGAAAATTTAAGAAAATTTGGGTTGTGGAAAAATTTCCCAAAAGGTTTTTCAGAATGAAAAAACACCTGGGAGAAAAATTTTGATGTACCCAAATTTACATTCAAGATTTACGTAAAAGAACTTGGAAAAAAAAAGCGTGAATGAAAAACAAATCAAAAAGTTTAAAAAAAATTTTAAAGGGAAAAGAAAATAAGAAAAGTAAAAAAAAGTCAGTTAAACAATTTAAAAAGAAAGAAAAAAACAAAAAGAAAAGTAAATGGGTTATGAAATGGAATTTTAAAAAACAAAGGGAAATCAGGTACCCCGTAAATCTTTTATGAAACAGAGATGGGAAAAAATTTAAAACCCGAAAAAAAGGGATTGAAATCAAATAACGTTTAAAATAAAACATGTAAAGGGAAAAACTCAGAAAACTTTCCTAGAAATGAAAATGATGGAAAAAAAGATTTAAACAGAAATGGGGAAAAAATAGTTTTAACAAAATTTAAAATTTTATTAGAAACCCGAAGTGTCAAAATTTAAAAAATGGATGGAAAAAGGGTTTAAATATTAAAACTCTCGTTAAGGTGCTGATAATGCCATAACCTTTTGGGGAAAATTTTGTGTAAACAAAAGCAAATCAACCACAACAAAACGAATGGGAAAAAATCCGGGAAAAACCCAAAAGAGCTCTGAAACAAAAAACCCCATACCCCCTACAGAAAAGAGAAAAAAATCAAGATAGAGGGGAAAAAAAATTTTAAGCCCCGGTAAAATTAAAAAGAGACAAGCCCTAATGGAAAAAAATCAGATCGTCAAAAATAACACCATAAAAAACAAAAAAGTTTAAGGTAGGAAAAAAATTAAAAAATTAAAAAAAAAATTTCAAAATGCAAAACAAAAAGGGATTGGGAAAAAAATAAAACTGTTTGTAAAGAAAACAAAAGAATTCTGTGAAGGCACAAAAGATTTTATAAAAGGGTATGAGGGGGTTTTCCCCCCGGGAAAGCTTTTCTCCCAGTAATGTAAGGGCCTTTGGGGAAAAAAAATTTACAACATAGTCGAGATTATGGAAGACCCTTATCGATACCACAAAATACAATGTTTGGCAATAGCCTATTGTTCATATCTGCTACGCACTACCAAGGAAGGAAGAGGGACATCAACTTAAGGCGCAAAACAAGTGTCGGCGGCTTTCAGAAAACAAGCTTCTCAAGATTCCCAGAATGTGACATTCCAGTGAGCAAACTGTTAACCCTTAACATATAGGGGACTACCCCATAGATGATATACTGTGTGATAAGAACAATCTATCCAAGGTGGGGAAACAGAAAAAACCCTGCAAGCAAGAAACTGAGGGATGACTTTGCTGAACTGGTGAAATTAAGGGGGACAGTAGATAGCATATAATTTTAATTGGACAATTGATAGTATAAATTTTGTATACATGTGTATTAAGATTTCATAATATTGTTGTTTTAAAATATTCTAGCAACCTGAGTCCATTATTTACTGTTGCTCTAAGCAGTACTTTTTAGTAAATATAAATATATATTTTTCTTTCTTTTCCTCTCAGTCTTAACGGAAAATAAATTAATAACTCAGTTAAAAAATAAGATAAAATAAATGATAATATTAATTTTTAAAACATTAATTTAAAAATGTATCAGATCTCTAATTTCTATAAGATCTCTCTCTTTGTGAACAGTCAATTTAACAAGTAATGTAATTTTGTTTTGTCAATGTATTGGCTAATGTTATATGAGTCAGTATTACAATTAAGGTAAGTAAATGTTAGATGGTTGTACTGTATATTCAGTAAAATTCATTCTATTTATGAAGAAAATCTATCATCTATAAAGTGTTGAGAATTGAGTACCGCTCAAGCCGGTGCTAGGGGGCGTGAGGGATGTTGCACTTATTCATTATCCCTCATGTGCAGCTCAAACCCAAACCCAGGGCTGGGAATTCTTATTTATTTTGTTGTTTAAATTTAATTTCTTGGGGATCACTTTGTTTCCGAATTAAGTTTTTAACATTTAGGGGCCCCGTAAATTCTCCCCTGGCAAATTTTTTTGTCTTAATTGAGGATATCTCAATTATTACTTAAATTTGGAAATTTTTAAAGAAAGTTTTTTATTTTAGGGAAAATTTTAAACCATGATTTGTTACACTTTGCCCTTTTTGAGGCCCAAAAGTTATTTGGTTTTTTTGTTATTTTGTATGTTTTTTACTTAAATGTTTGAATTTTGGGGAAATTTTTTAAAATTTTGGGGCTGGAATGTTAATTTTGACAAATAAGCTTACAGGAAAAGGGAAATTTTTTAAAATATTGAAGTTTTGATTTCTCTGCTTTCAAGAGACAAAATGTGATAAAAAAAAAGGGGGATTTGATTGATGAATTATGGGGACTCATTGCTTTTTTATTTGAACCCCAAAAGAGAAAAATTATCCCGTGTCTGGAAAGGAAAAGTTATTTTTTCTTAAACCCGGTATAATCTCAGGCCCTTTCAATAAACTGGGAAAATTAACTTTTAGTTTAAAATTTAATGGTTTAAATTAAATTTAAAATTTTTTCATTTTGGGGAAAAGATTCCCTTTTTATTTGCTTTACTTTTATGGACCAGGAAAACTCTTTTATGGGATTAAAAATTTTAAATTAGACAAATTTTTTCCATTATTGAAAAAGATTTTAAAACCATTTTTAGAATTTAGGAGAAAATTTTTGGTTTTTGGGGATAAAATGCCAAAAACGGGGTTTAAAAAATTTTTAGTGTAAAATTTTTAAATTTGGCCCCGCCCCCTTTTTTTAAGGGGAAAACTGGGTCATTTCTGAAAAAAAAAAAAGCCCCAAATAGTGTTTTTTAATAGGGAGAGGTAAGGAATTTCATTTATTTTTGCATATCTGCAAACTTAGTTATTTTAAAAGGGGGGGAAATTTTTTGGGGAAATTTTGGGGAAGCCACAAAGTTTTCAGTTAATTGGGTAGTTTTTGTTTATTATTGTGTTTTAGTGATTGAGCTTTTGATAAAGTTTTTATTTTCAAATAGAGAACCCCTATTCCATTTTTTAAGGAAAAATTTCTTTAAATTGAAAGTAAAAAATGTATTCAAAATTTAAAAATGTTAAATTGAAAGGGACACTTTTTAGATATGCCTTTCATCCTGGAAATGAACAGTACGTTAGTTTAGATTTTTTTTAAAATTGTTTTCCCCTATTGAAATTAACAAAAAATTGAGAGTTTTGACAAATGTCCTTTTTAAAATGTTTATTAAAAAAAGGGAACTAATTTTTAAAACATTTTTTTTTACTTGGGCCTGTAACAAATCAATTTAAGAAAAAGTTTTTAAAGTTTAAAAAAACTAGACCCGGGGCCCTTTAAAAAAAAAAAGGGGTTTTATAGTGACCTTTGAATATGGTAAAGGAAATTTCTTTGGGAGAAATTCACCCGTATTCTAGAAACCCGTTGGGCAATATTTTTTAAAAAGGTATTCTAGTATTTGAAAAATTTAAAACCCTTTTTGTAGAAAAGATGAATACTTTTAAAAAAAGGGGATTATTTCTAGTTAAAATGTATGTTAGGGGAATTAATCCATCCCGAATTTGGGAAATTTTGTTAAAAAACTTAAGGAGGAAGGTAGAAAAATTGCAATAAATATGGGAGAAAGAAAAGGATAAAACAATTTTTCCAAAACTTTTTTGTTTTAAAAAAGGGGTTTGAAAAAATCAAGAAATATGCTGATTTACTACAAATTGTTGAAAAAATGAAAACCTTCAATGAGCTAGACTTTGCAATTTCTGAAAAAAAGAAATATCTAAAGCCATTTCTTCATTTGAAAAACAAAAAATCTGCTGGTCTTGACTCCATTACTAATGAAATGATTAAAGCTAGCCAAAGTTTTCTTTTGTCAAGTTTTTAAAAAATTGTTTAATTGTATACTTTCAAGCGGTGTTTATTCATCTTCATGGAAAGTTGGTAATATTAAAGCAATTCTAAATAAAGGTGGGTGATACTAATGACCCCAACTGCTATAGGGGTATATCTGTTATGCCATGTCTATCAAAGTATTTAATTGTATAATGAATAATAGATTACAAAAATTTATAGATAATGGTATTATTAATGAAGCACAGATTGGGTTTTCAACCCAATTCCAGAACATCTGATCACATGTTTGTAGTGAAAAACATTGATAGATAAATTTTTCAGCAAGGGAAAGCTAAATTATATACATGGTTTTGTTATTTGCAAAGGCATTTGATAATGTTATTCACTCCCTTCTTTTTGTATAAACTAATGTAATACTGGTATATCTGGACCCTTTTTTCAACGATGTTAAAACATGTATTGCTCAAATGTGATGCACATAAAAGTTGGTAAATAAGTTAACAGAAAACATTCTCTCCCCAGATGGGGGTGCGTCAAGGGGACAATCTTAGCCCAAAATCTTTTTAAGATGTTTATTAATGACTTGCCAGCTGTATTTGATAGTAGTGATGACCAAGTGTGTCTAAATGATGTAAAAATTAGTTGTTTGTTGTATGCAGATGATTTGTTATTGTTGTCAACTACACCAAAAGGTTTACAGAATTGTTTGAATAAGTTATCAACATTTTGTGACAATAATGGTAAATATTTTACAAAATTTTACAATCGTAACTTTGATTTAATTTCAAAATTCAATAGTGATCTAAAAACACTTCTGCGACAAGGGGTTAGCCAGCCTGTTTTTTACGGGGATGTTGTTTACAAACTTCGTAAGATTTTGGGTCATTGTAATTTTTCTGTTGTGTTTACTAAAATTATTAAACGTTTTATTAAAAGCGGGTTATGACCCTACTATTTTAAGACATACCGCATGCTTAGTGTTCAACCCATTTACAGTTGGACACTACGCTTTCCTCTTTTTGATTACATCTGACGGACAAGTGGGGAGACTATATGATGGACAGTTCTTTAAGCCCTTTGGGACTGAATTGCCTTAATGTTTGTCTTCTGTCTTGCTTCGTCGGGCCTTGTAGGTGATTTTCTTGTTTGCTCTGTCTTCCTTTAAGACATCGAGTACTTTTGTTATGGTCATTGGGTTTACTTTTATATGTTTCTTACATGATCATTTTGTGTGTTTTACTTATTTAACCTTTTGTAAACCATAGCAACTGTTAGAATTTTCACTTGGCGGGGGATTCATTTTATTTACACTGTCTTGTTTATAGGAACATATTGGGGCTAAAGAGCGAGGTTTGGTGCACCATTAACCGGTTTAAAACTCCCCAGTAGTCATTATTATGCTACTGACCGTTCCAAGGCGGCGCACCTCTGTGTTCCTCAGATGTATGTCTATGTTGTTTTATACTGTTTTGATGACAGTTTTGCTTGTGTCTCTTGTTTCTCGTCTACGGTAAGTATCTTCCCCTTTGTCCCTGTTTTTTATTTATTTTATTTATTCCCCCCCTTCCCCGTGTCTCATGTCCCCTTCCCCTGTGCCTTTTGACTTTATGGGCCTAATATTTAATCATTTATTTGTTTTCTTTTAGTTCCTAATCAGTTACTAATTATTTGCCTGCCCGTGCTCTACCTTATGCCCTTTCCTGTTTTCTTTGGGTACTCCTGGGCTCCTTGCCGATGACTCTTGTTGCTGGGTCGGGTGGGGGCTGCGTTCATTGAACGCCGCCTTTCCTTGTCGATCTTGTTTATCATAATTTATAGTAAATCTTAAAAAGACAAGTATTTTGACCTTTTGTAAAAGTGGAAGGCTTTCTAGTGAGAAATTCTACTTTAAGGGAACTGAAGTTAATCATGTTAAAAGTTATAAATATCTCGGAATCATTTTTGCATCATCTGGTACTTTCAGTTACTGCGAAGATGATCTTTATAAAAGAGCACTGAAAGCAAGTTTTAAGATTAGTAAGGTTTTTGGTCAGCTACACCAAAATGTTGACACTATCATCCATCTTTTTGAGCATACTATTAAACCCATTCTTCTGTATGGTAGTGAGATTTGGGGTATACCAAATATTAGTAGTTCTATTGTTAAAAAAACAGATTATGTGTTGTTGAAATCCTTTGGAAATATGTAACCGAGCTATTTTGAAATGTACTCCTTAACTAGGGGGGTTCGGGGGCATGCTCCCCGAGAAAAAAATTGAAAGAAGAAGCGATATCCTGGCATGTCGTGACTATCTAGAGGCTATATTGACAACATATTGGTGATGATTTCAAACTCTTTTTATTTATTTTAAAATATGTAAAATGAACAAGTACGTATTTATACCATAAAACTTTTCTTATATTTATAATTGATATTTTTGCAGCACAAATTTGTTATTTTGCAACTTTCAAATTGATGTTATAGCAACAAATCTCCCGCATTCCTAAAAAAATGAACAAACAAACAAAAACAAACACTAGACGTCTGTTTCGTTGGTATGCAAAGTTGTCTACTCGCCCTTTTTAAACATTTATGAGACCTAGACAAGTTAATACGCTCAGTGTCTATAGTATGTACTTCTGACGTTTTAGTTCAGGTGTTTCCGAGAACTGGCATGACCACTAAAAGGATCAAACAATGCCTCACGTTTGGGTACAGAGCCTTGCTTCCTTCAGTAAAGCCGGGGCCGCTGGACTTTACATACGCCACAGCTAACAGTGAGATTCTCGGACAAACATGGGTTTATTCTGAAGACTTTATAACACGAAATAAACGTACGTTGACGCTATTATAACATTAAAACAGATTCATGATGTATATTTAATACAAAACACATACATTTAATCCTTGTGCTTGGACAGTATTTATCCAAATACTACTACCGGGCTCGGGCACCAACCACCGTTACTCGGGAATCTGCAGACGATGTAACATGGAAAAACGTGCGTTAACCGTATAATATAGCATGAAATCGGCTATTTTCCCCTGTTATACGGCGTATAATATCAAAAAGTAAACGCAAAGATATTTTAAAATCTCCATTCAGAAATGTCACTAAATTAATTAAAATTCGTTGCGTATGACATACATGTATATAGATTATGTGGAGTTAACTATAAAACTCACGTGAATACATTAAAGGATTCATTTAAGATATTTTGTGATAAAGTAAATTCTTTAGTATATATGTGACTTTAATAATGATATAACAGTAAACTGCACATGGAACTTGCTTGATGACTCATCGCAATGTTTTGCTGACCACAAAGAATAATTATTTCACCAACTTATACAAGAATCTTTTAAATAAATGCATACAATTGAGATGGAATTTTACACTCTTTGTCTTATTCTGCCTTTTCGGCACGGTTAAGTTATTCTCTACAGCAATCAATTGATTAATATGCCATGAGAACTTTGCATGTCTTGCACCGAACTTTGAGAAATTACACCAGTTTGTTACTCGTTTTCTGATTAAAAGATGAGAAAAAAAACAAACATACAAGGCGATGTTGGCAGAACGCAGCCCCTTACACAATCCAGCCACACAAACAGGGTACCCAGAAGGCACCTAACCAAAACCAAAAGAGGACACAAAAGGGCCAACATAAAGGGTAAAGGGTTTTGGAAAAATTACTGCGGGCGACCTGCTCGCCGAATAAGAAGCACGATGCGCAAAACATATGCCGCCAACGGTCGGTCATTATCTTGGCGAAGAATCGGTGCTGAACAAGGCACATTTAGCTTTTAGTAACTTTTTTCTGGTGAATCTGTATAAGATATCGCTATATAGATCATTTCAAAAGATATTAATTAATATGTTATGAATTTTTTTTATATAATGATAAGAAATTAGTAGGCCTATATGAATATATGTTGCCCAGACCACTCTAGCCCCTCTATTTTTATCACTTTTTTAGAACTTTTAGCGCATGTGATTTTTCGGAATACAGGATTGATTTGTACACACGGGCGTACAGGAGTACGCCTAGTTGCGCCCCTGGTGATAAGATGCATGTGAAATTTTCAAAATATATACTGGGTGTACACAAAAAAACATCAAATGAGGCAGTATGCGGTGAACTAGGACGGTATCCACTATTTATTGATGTAATATGTAGTTATGTTAAGTTTTATCAAAGACTGCTAAGTGGAAATGTTAGCAAATTACTATCTGCTGCCTTTATTGAAAGTCAAACATTATTTACGGATAATAAAGTTTGCTGGGTTCTTGTGTACAACATTGTTTTTAAGCATTTAGGTATATCTGATGCTGGTTTAACCAATAAGAACTTAGTAAATGTTTGTTAAACTCAAGTTAGTGAAAATGTACCAAACCAACTGGTGTTTGAATATCTCAGGTACTGAAGGGAAACTTAGAACATACTCTTTGTTTAAGCAAAGGTTTTGTAGAGAAGTGTACTTTAGACATATTAAGGACACAGAAAAAGACAAACTTGTAATGAACCTAAAAAAATATGTATTATTTCCACAGTTTCTTGTATGTTCATTTTGTTGTACGGGAGGTGATATATATATTATATATATATATATATATATATATATATATATATATAAATTCATATATATATATATATATATATATATATATATATATATATATATATTATATATATATATATATATATATATATTATATATATATATATATAATATAAAAAAATGAAAACAAGTGCCGGAAAAAAGTCACATATAAATAAAACAAAAACACGTCCATGAGTTAACTTATTTAATATATTGCCAAACCGGTTTCTCTTATGATCATCAGGGCCCTGATGATCATAAGAGAAACCGGTTGGCAAATAATTAAATAAGTTAACTCATGGACTGTGTTTTTTGTTTTATATATATATATATATAATATATAATATATATATATATATATATATATATATTCTTGCTTGAAGATCCTGTATATTATAATTAAGGATGTATGGAGGGCGTTCGTTGCCAAAATTCCAGACATGTAAAGTGTTCCTTTTTAAAATGACTTTTGAAAATGCGAACTTGTATGCCTACCATTTTTATTGTACCCGTGCATAGCACATCATATGCCTCTTAATTCAATCTTTTAATTGAAGGTTACAGTTTTTATATAACAAGTTTACATATATATCGTAACAACTGACCTAACATCTAAAACGACAACAAATTTACAAGTTCGTATCTTCCATTGCATGCAATACATATGCATGTTTGCACACTTATAGATCTGAAATATACAAATGAAATGTAAAACTCGAATACGGAAAATAAAGTTTAAGAAAACATGTTACCAGTTGTAGAACTACAAGAGTACGTTAACACAGTAACATGTTTAAAATGACAAAAGTAGATTCACAAAGTTAAACGATTTTAAGTCAAGCATAACGCCCCGCCCCTCTCCGAGTATTTACGAACTTCTATTGCGGACAGGTATAAAACGGCGCCTCTCCCATATTTCTAAATAAAACTGAAGGACAACATACGGCATTTTTCATAACATATATATGTTACATTTGTTACAAAAGTTTTGTTACTAGCAACATCACTTGAAAATTGCTGATTTTACCATTTATGATGAAGATAACCTATGCATTACCTTATTCTTTAACATCGTGTTCTTATCAGTTACAAATTATTTATCATTTTAGTGATTAGCCGTGCCCTGTCCTGTGTTTTGTTTGGGGTCCGCCTGGGCTTCTTGCCACTTGTTCTTGTTGCTGGGTCATGTGGGATTGCGTTCATTGAGCGCCGCATTTCCTTGTTGATCTTGTTTATCATGATATATTCCTGAGAAACATCGGCGATATGGAAATTTTTAGGGGAAACAATGACCAACTTCAAGGGAGTAATTTTATTAATAATGTAAAAACCATCCAATATTCTTATTGGTATCATTGAAAAATGTATTGGCACAAATTTCATTTTCAACAAAAACTATGCAAGTATTTGCAAAAATAGGATTTTAAAGCGACCACCGAGGTTTCCTTTCCGAAATCAAGAAAAAACTTATCCGTAGCACATATGTACAATCTTTAATAACGTATTTTCAGTATGAATAAAAACTTTTTGCACTTGTTCATTATCCCTCAATCAAACCGAGTCTGCAATTCTTATGTATTATGTAATTTTGTTGTGATTAATGCTTCCGAGGGATCACTATGTTTCCAGATTTTTATACTTCACAACAGTGTCAAGTGCCGTGTGGCAGCTGTAAAAAGTTGCCCGTACTTCACTTCAGTGATTTATATATTTTTCTGGTTCTTCGGAGCGCTATTAAGTGTTGAGAGTGAGTACTGTTCAAGCCGGTGCAAGGGGGCGTGAGGGATGTTGCACTTGTTCATTATCCCTCATGTACAGACTCAATCAAACCGAGTCTGCAATTCTTATGTAATTTGTTGTGATTATAATGCTTCCGAGGGATAACTTTGTTTCCAGATTTTTAATATACTTGTTCAAAGCTTATGGTCTAAAATTGCATTCAATATTCAATTTCATTTTTGAATCAAGTATCTTAAGGAAGCGAAGTGATTTTTTTCCGAATATATGAGTGTGGATTTAAGAGAGAAAAAAACAATGATAAGTTAGAAACGAAATTTTTAATACTTCTACCTAATTAATTTTCATTTTAAGGCATTACTAGAAAGTTCATAAAGGATTCTTTAACATGAGTCTAAAATTATCAACGCCGCCTTTCTTTGATGATCTTGTTTATCATATTCTAAAATAATTAAAATTTACCATGAAATAAAAAAAGTAAGTAGGGGGGCGCCATGTTTCTCTTACTGAATTTCAGAGTGTGTTTTTTGGGGGTTTTTTTCCTTGGAGATCATATGCCGTTTTCATGGTATGGCACTTACGTGTTACATTGAAGGTTCCATGATAATCGCCATGTTAACACATCTGCGGATGTTTCAAAATTCAAAATTGTACCAGTTCATGTTGAATTTTGCTTAAGCCGGTGCTAGGGGGCGTGGACGATAACTTGCTCTTTCCATTACCGTCCATGAGCAGGCTCAATCAAACCGAGCCTGCAACTTTCTCAATTCTGTTGTTTTGAGTGTTCTTTAGGGATTCTTATTTTCTCTATTTTACAGAAAGTAACATGATAAACTTTTTAACGAAAAGTTAATTCATTTTGAAATTACCTCATTCTTGTTCATGTTATACTTATGGCTTAATAAAGCCCAAATATCAATCTCATAACATGGTTGTTTCTTATTTCTCCATACAAGCTTCAATTGAGTTTTTGGTGGTTGTTGCAGTTAATATAAATATAATTTTATATCATAAATCGTACGAAGCACACTTTTATTTCAATCCAAAATTATCAAAATTGATAACGAAATAAAAAAAAGTTTGGAGGGAACGCCGTGTTTTTCTTATCAATTTGAGAGTGTTATTTTCAGAGTAAAAAAAAAAAATTCAATACATCTATTTAATTCATTTTTATTGCCGAGGCACTCATAGAAAGCTTATGGAGTAATCTTTCATTTGATACCAATAATATTGGACTTTTTATAGAAATAAAAAAAGTTAGAATGGACACCGTGTTTTACTTCACTTTATTGAAAAATAGGAGAGAGGCGACGGGTATTATACCTGTCCGTACATTTCCGTAATAGAAGATCGTAAATACTCAGAGAGGGGCGGGGCGTCATGCATGACTTAAAATCGTTTAACTTTGTGAATCTACTTTTGTCATTTTGAACATGTAACTGTGTAAACGTACTGTTGTAGTTCTACGACTGGAAACACGTTTTATTAAATTATATTTTCTGCATTCGAGTTTTACATTTCATTTGTGTTTTTCAGGTACAGATAAATATCTACAAGTGTGTAAACATGCTTATGTATTATATGCAATGGTAGATACGAACTTGTAAATATGTTGTTGTTCTCCATGTTAGGTCAGTTGTTAAGATTTACATGTAAACTTGTTATTTATAAGCGGGTGCCTTCAATTAAAAGATTGGATTAAGAGGCATACCATTTGCTGTGCACGAATGCAATCAAAAATGCTAGACATACATGTTCGCATTTTCAAAAGTAGTTTCCAAAGGGTACACATTACATGTCTGGAATTTTGGCAACGATCGCCCTCCATAAGGATGTAACATCCTTGCAAAAGTTGTATATAAAGTCAGTTCTTATGAAAAATATATACTTAAGAAGTTGACATTTTTAAACACATTATATGATATTTCTTGAGGAAAAAAGGTTGTGAAATTTTTATTTGAATGCAAAACTGATTTTTTTACCAAAACAGATTTCTAATTATCTCCTTCTATTATCGGAAATTTTAAATTTTGGCAATATCCTTATCAAAAAGGTTTTTCTGTAACTTTTAACATTGTTAATTCTTTATTTAAACCAAAGATTTTTCATATAAGAACATAAAATTTTGAGTTACAGGATCTTTAAGTGTATGTTACATCTTTAATTATAACATACAGGAAATTTAAGTCCCATCAACCAATGATGTTGTATTTTGCAAATATTTTACATGAGGATTTATTATATTTTCACAGAACCGAACAGACCTTCATCTATTGCTTATAAGCAATTCGGCATAAGATATGAAAATAAGGACTTCCGTTGCTCAAACATTTGGAACGAAAATTTTGGAATTTAAAGTTTCAGAGATCGATAACATGTGAGATATCCATGAAAACTGGAGTAACCAAAAAATCCGCCTGCTCCTGCGTTCATTTTGCAATCTGATGAAACCACATGAAAAGTTCGGCTCATGCGTTCATTTTGAAAATTCCCTTAAACGATATTATACTTCAAAAATACGGAATAGAAATAGAACAGGCTTTTGGTGGATGAGGATATGGTAATAAAGAACCTTTAGAGCGATACAAATGTTTAGAAGTTTGCTTGGATGTCAAGTTATTGGCTATCAAAGAGCGATTTTACCAATTTTGTGACTTTTCTTGTGCAGTTGTCGATAATGATCTAATAAGTTAACAAAGATTTGGCGAGTTTGAGATGCCTGTCGGATAAAGTAATCATACGAGATCAGAAAAGGCTATAAAGTTTTGTGAAATATGCATTTTCAAAGAAATTGAAGACAATTTTCTTACCACAGTAGATCTATCGGTTTTCCACCTGTAAAATTGATCTCTTCATGCGTTTTCCGCCTGGGAAACATAGTGAACGATTGGACTCGGTGGGAAGACCCTAGAGTCTTGAATGTCTTTTCTAAATACCTACTCGAAATTTATAATAAAAGAAATCTTATGTTAGGTAGTACTATTAGTAATAAAAATTTGTCAGACCATTGAATGTATATTATTGTACTTGAATATCGAATGAGTAATTAGTGTTTTTTGTTTGTTTTTTTTTAATACTGTTTTATTTATTTACTTCTTATTTTAACATTACTATGCCTGTGTTATTTGTTTTTCCAATAATACGAATTAAGCTTTAGTTACTTTATTGTCTTCATTTCTAACATACAATACACAATTTGTTGGTTGGTATATTTTGTTTCATGCCTTATGTTTTATGCTTGTGATTATATATGTCATATAGTATGACCCTTGATTGGTGAAATAAAATTATTCTATTCTATTCTATTCTATTCTATCCAAAGAGCGGGATTTGTGAAATGTTTTCATTGGTCGATGCAAATATAAATCCCCTCTTCCGGAACTGCAGTACAACAACAACAACAACCACAAACACAAGAAGCACGAAATTTTGGAAATATAGATTGTATGTTAGATTTATTTGACAAGACTATATTTGTCAGATCTCAATAAGTGAATAAGTGAGTACCAATGATCAGATTTACGTTTTGTTTCTAACACGGCTATAAACTGTTAAATTAGTGTTTTAAATAGGTCCTAAATTGGCCCTAAATTGCCAAGAAATAGGGTGGGGTGACAGCTGATTTTTTTTAATTTCAGGAGCATAGATCTATTAAAATTTTGTTTATAAAACTTATTCTGTTACGAACTATATGTGAATTCCACATCTTAATTGTCAATGATTGACTGACTTATATAAATACTGTACAGTACGGTACAGTTTAAAGAAAATGAAACTCTAAAAGAAAATGAAACTCTAAAAGAAAATGAAACTGCCACCTCTGTGCCATACTGTATAGCCTTAGGATATATGTGTTTGCTAGGAATTCAGTCATCTGTAAACATGTGTATTTCTCAAAATAAGGAAATGAATTTCCACCAAGCTGAAAAAATAAGGGGAAGGGCTATGTTCAAGTGTTTAAAAAAAAAAAGTTTAAAAAAACTGTGATCTTCGAAAAAATCCATCCAATTCAGTAATCGCATGAATATTGCACTACAAAATGGGTTCAGTAATTAACTTGGAAGGACAAGAAAACATCTCTATGCATGTCTCATATCCATGTCTTGGAATCCGACCCTATAAACTTAATCTCTGACTTGATATCTCTTCTTAACTAAGATAATTCAAACAGTACACTGCCAACCTTTTTTAATTTCTGTTTGTTAGTGATGGACTACCTCTGAATACTTTTATAGTAATTTATTCCTAAAAAGGTTTATGAACTAAACAATCAATCCTAAAAGATTTTTGATGGTGGGCCGAGTCCACCAGTTCCAAGTTTGATTAGGGCCGAGTTGACCCTCTACTGTTTTCTTGCATTATCGTAGGGCTACTTAGGATTAAAATTACTTGCTTAGAAAACTTTGAAGCATTTCCATATGGTAATTCATTGCCATAAACTCAAAAAATACATATGCAGTAATGTACATCAAAACTATCAACTGTACAAAAAAATACTGACCAACAATTTCTGGACTAGGTACTTTTTGTGTCGCCTTGAAAAGGTGACATATAGGGGTTACTTTTGTCGGCGGTGTCGGCGGCGTCTGTGTCGTTGTTGGCGTCGTCGTCCGCTAAAGCTTGTCCGGAGCATAACTCAGTCACTATAAGTCTGATTGACTTCAAACTTGGTATGCATGCTTCTTTCAATAACCCGAAGTGCAGTGCACAAGGACCGGTACTCTGCAGTTCTTATTTTTTGAGTTATTGCCCTTTGTTAATTTTCATACTTTAATTTTGTCCGGGCCATTTCTCTTCAACTAAAAAAGCTATGGACTTGAAACTTCATAGGATGATAGATCTCATTAAGAAGAAATGCAGTGCACAAGAACCAGTACTCTGCACTTCCTAATTTTTGAGTTATTGCCCTTTGTTAATTTTCATACTTTATTTTTGTCCGGGCCATTTCTCCTAATGTATAAAAGCCATGGTCTTGAAACTTCATAGGATGATATGTCTCATTAAGAAAAAGTGCAGTGCACAAGAACTGGTACTCTGCATTTCTTATTTTTTGAGTTATTGTCCTTTGCTAAATATCATACTCATTTTTGTCCAGGTCATTTTTCCTCAAGTATGAAAGCTATGGACTTGAAACATCATAGAATGATGGATCTTATTGATAAGAAGTGCAGTGTACAGAAACTGCTGCTCTGCACTTATTATTTTTTTAGTTATTGCCCTTTGTTTTTTTTCATATTTCATTTTTGTCTTGGCCATTTCCCCTAAACTACATTGTTCACAAGGCGACACATCCGACTCGCGGAGTTCTAGTTTCTTATATTATCTTGGAATAAGATTGCTTGCTTAAGGCTGGTTGTTATGTAATGATTTATTTCTAGTAATCTACTTCACAAGTTTTTTAGTGTATTCAATAAAACTGAAAATTGATTAAGTAAAACTTTACTTACTATGATTAAAATGAAACAATGATTTAAAATAAAGACAACTGGTCATATGTTTACATTAGCAGTGGAAAACTGGAAACATTTAAGTGTTACATGAAAGTATGTATAAAACATACTCGGCCCTATATTTACCATTGATGGCAGCATAAATGGAATGCGTCCATCATTGACTTTTACAGTGAGCATTTTAGACATGCCCAAAATACTAGCTTTGCTTCCGTTTTCTTTTGTGATATGTAAACATAATAATTATGTTCATGCCAGCAGTCTGAACTTCCTTGTTTATAAACTCATCAGAAAAGACAAGCAGTCTTCATGTTTCTGCTTGTACTGCTTCATATTTTACTTGTAAATACAAGCCAACAAGTGTACTTATTGATCTGAAATTGTGAATTTCTGTATTCTGCAATCAAGTATTTAAAGTTACATACAATAGTATACATGTATTTGTATTAAAATTTGACTTTAACATGTTTTGTTGTCATGCTGTTCCCTCAACACCCCCTATATTGAGGCATGTGGCCCACTAGACCCTTTTTGAGACAAAGCTAGATTGAACACAGTCACTGGAATTTATTCAGTGATTTTTTTACTTTTTTCGCATCAACCTAATTACCCCTGAAATTGAGAATTTTTAGCGCGATAATCTGTCAAATTGTGAAAAAATAAACAAGAATATATCATCACCTGTAGTCACTTTATTCATTCATTTTAATAATTATATTCATGACGTAGTTTCAGCTGTCTTCTTTTTATTCCCTCAAATATATCAATCACATTCTCAAGATTGTCATTTGTCAGTTTATTATTTTGTTTGGTACTGAAAAGCAATGCTGCCAATTGTGAATCTTTTACACATTCAATTTTTTTTCTACCCAGTAGATTTGACAAAATAAGACATGCTACAAAACCATTTAGATGTGACATGGACCTTTAATTGACTTTTACCGTCAAGATCAAATTAATGAATTCTTTTGTTTTTCCCATTACTTTGTTATTTGCAATGAATTAACTTCATATTTGGACACAACAACTTTAAGCTGAGGACCTTCGATCATGTACGTATAACAAACTCAAATTGACCTTGACTCGTGTATGACCTTGACGGCCAAATTATTGAATTTTCACTGATTATTGCTATAATTGCCTGTAATTTGGTATTATAACTGGATTATCTTCATACTTGAACAAAACAACATTTAAAAGGTTGAACTGACCTTGACCTTAAGCTTTAAATGACATTGACCCTCAAGGTCAATTTATTGAATTTGGTTAAGTTGTCTTAATTTTTTTATGTACAGATTTGATTTATACTGGAACAAAACCAAGACTTTGCCATTATATTGTTCACATTTTGCCTTGACCTTTAATTGACCTTGAATATCAAGGTCAAATTAATGAAATTCTCTTATTTTATCCTATAGCAATGAGATTTGGACTATGTGCACAGTTTTAGATGTAAAATAGAACTTTGATATCTGCTGATCTACATTTGATGAAGTGACCTACTTCTAAACTCAGCTGACCGAAGAACAGTGAAATAAATAGTTCCCAAAAATTGACTTCTCTGTATTTTGATTTTTAACAATATTTAATGTTAAAAAGTTTAGTATCAACCAATGGAATTAAATTGAAACTATTTGACAGAAAATGTTAACCATAGAGACAATGTGCCGCACAAAGGTTTCATGCATCATGGTCATCTCATGTTACTCTTTTGTGGATCATTATATGTGTAAATTTCAATGTTTTCTGTCAGCTCTGTATCTTTTGAACTGATGGAAGAAAATTAAGACTATTTTTTAAAAATATTAACTCAGGAGTGCAGAACTCATGTTTCATCCTTCTCAGTTTAAGGTAAAGTTTGAACATAGTCATTTAAAATCTTAATTTTTAAAAAAAAAAATTCAAGGGGAGAATAGTACTTTCTTAGTATACATTAAAGGAAGAGTACTCTGTACATACTGTTATGTATTTTACAGTCATGAAGCAAGTGATTGAAAGCCCAATATTGATTTTTTCTGCTTTTGAGGTACATGTATATTTTATGATTTTTTTAGCTCACCTGAGCTAACTCAGGGTGAGCTTTAAGGTCGTTGAATGTCCGTCGTCTGTCCACACTTGTTCGTTAACACTAGCGGTCACATTTTTGCCTCAATCATCATCAAACTTTGTCAGGATGCTTGTTTAGGTAATAGCTTGGATGAGTTCGACATTGGTCATCTGGGATGAAAAACTAGGTCATAGGAACTAAAAATAGAAAAACCTTGTTACCACTCTAGTGTTCACATTTTTGACTCAATCATCATCAAACTTGGTCAGGATGCTTGTCTAGGTGATTGCTCGGATGAGTTCGAATATGGGTCATCTCCGATGAAAAACTAGGTCACAGGAGCTAAAAATAGAAAAACCTTGTTAACACTCTAGTGGTCACATTTTTGACTCAATTATCATCAAACTTTGTCGGGATGCTTGTCTAGGTGATTGCTGAATGGGTTTGAACATGGGTCATCTCGGATGAAATACTAGGTCACAGGAGCAAGAAATAAAAAAATCCTTGTTAACACTCTAGCGGTCACATTTTTGTTTCAATTGTCATCAAACTTAGTCAGGATGCTTGTCTAGGTAATTGCTCGGATGGGTTCAAAGATGGGTCATCTCGGATGAAAAACAAGGTCACTGTGTCAGGATAAAAAATAAAAAAATCTTGTTAACGCTCTAGTGGCTACTGTTTTGATCCCAAATATCCCTGGAAATTGGTCTGAAAAGCTTGTTTTTGAATGATTTCTAGGTCAAGTTCAAATATGGGTCACCTGGGGTCAAAAACTAGGTCAGACTGCTTAAATATGGATAATCCTTGTTAACACTCTAGTGGTCACATTTTTGACTCACCTGTCATGAAACTTGCCCGTCCCTAGATTTGCCACTAAAATGCCACCATTTTCAATGGTGGAGTATTTAGACAACTTTCCACCAATAATGCCACCAAAACGCCACCAAAACGCCACCCAAATCATGAAAATGGTGAAAAATTTGAGCAGGACTGATGTTATATAATTTTCCAGTTAATTCCACCTTTTTTACACTAAATGCCACCAATGAGTGGAAAATTGGTGGAGTATTTAGACAAACTTTCACCATAATGCCACCATTATGCCACCTTAGGGTGGCAAACTCATTTTCCACTAGATGCCACTTGTTTCCACTTATTGCCACCATAATGGTGGAAAATTGGTGGAGTATTTAGACAAATTTCCACCATTATGCACCATTTGAGTGGCAAACTTATATTTTCTACCAACATGCCACTTATTTTCACCTTTTGCCACCATAAGGGTGGAAAATTGGTGGAGTATTTAGACACTTTTCCACCATTTTGCCACCAGATAGTGGCAAATTCAGTTTCCACTAAATGCCACCTATTTTCACCCTTTCAGAAATTTTCCACCTTGTGGGTGGCAATAGCTGGAAACTGCTTGAAAGTCACCCTGTACCCTAAATTGGAAACAAACAAATTTTTTAAAAACAATCCTTTTTAATGTTCCCATATGAAATTATATATTGTCTCAAAAAATAGCAAAACATTAGTCCATTTATTTTCTTCAGTTTATCTTGCTATTCCTGGACGGTTTGAGTTCAGTCCTTTAGGTTGTCGGCAACTTTTCGAGCGCACAATCTAAAACAAAAAAAATTATGAATGATTAAAACAATAATTAACAAGCAATTATCATAGTATTGCAAGCAATCCATAAGTCCCCTACCGGTAAGAGCCCAAGCAACATTCTGAAGGGCCATTGGCCATTCACTTATGTTCCTATTTTAAGTAAATTTGTTGAAAAAGTTCTTTAAAAGTGATCACAGGAAACAGTTTTTATGTACAGACAGACGGACTGAAGGACACTCTAAAGTTATTTTTTAAACATCCCTGTTATCAAAATATAACATTTTTAAAATCCTATCATGATTGAAGAAGTTGGAGTAAAAATTACCAATTTCTCAAAAAAAAAATCTAAGTTCAAAAGGGGCATAATTCTGGAAATAGTCTTGGCTAGAGTATTGAACACTCACAAATGTTGAGTGATAATAAGAAACATTTATATGAAGTTTGAAGTAGATACATTCAGAAAAAGAAGTTATTAAAAAAAAAACAATGTTTTTTCATGAAAATTTTAAGTTCAAGGGAGGTAATTCTGATAAATTTTGTGCTAGAGTTGTAAACCTTGTCACATATGATATGGTTGATTACAAGCAACTTATATTTAAAGTTTGAAAAAATACCTTAAGAAATAAAGAACTTATAGTGAAAAAACTTAAAAACTAGAATCAGAAATCTTGAAATTCAGTCTATATGTTGCCATAGCAACCAGAATTTTCAACATAGGAAAATAAGAAAAGGATGTGCATAATTTCCATACTGCCATATACCCATATGTCAAGTTTCATAAACATATTTTCAGTACTTTTTGTGTTATCACTGGATCCAGGTTATGTGTAAAATTTGCCATATTTTCAGTCTATTTGTTGCCATAGCAACCAGAATTTTCAACATAGGAAGAAAAGAAAAAGAACGTGCATAATCTCCATACTGCCATCTATCTATATATCAATTTTCATAAAAATATTTTCAGTACTTTTTTGCGTTATTGCGGGAATCCAGGTTATGTGTAAAATTTGCCATATATTCAGTCTATTTGTTGCCATAGCAACCAGAATTTTCAACATAGGAAGAAAAAGAAAAAGATGTGCATAATCTCCAGACTGCCATCTACCCAGATTTCAAGTTTCATAAAAATATTTTCAGTACTTTTTGAGTTATCACTGGATTCAGTTTATGTGTTAAATTTGCCATATTTTCAGACTATTTTGTTGCCATAGCAACCAGAATTTTCAACATAGGAAGAAAAAAAAAGACGTGCATAATCTCCATACTGCCATCTATCCATATATCAAGTTTCATAAAAATATTTTCAGTACTTTTTTGCGTTATTGCGGGATCCAGTTTTGTGGACGGACGGACTGACGGACTGACAGACAGACAGACAGACAGACAGACAGACAGACAGACGGACGGAGGGTAAACCTAAAGTCCCCTCCGGTTAAACCGGTAGGGGACTAAAAACATAAGCTTACAATTTTATATGACTATTGGATATTTCTATATTCAATTTGAGTGCATAGATATGATTAAAAAAAACAGCACTGCAGACGGGGAAGAATCAGACTTTTCTTATTTACTCCAAGGCAGAAAATATACGCAGAATCAAAAATGATATTTTCATTCAGTTCATTAGTTACCTTCCAAGAACTTAAGTTTTGCCTTGTCTGCACAAGAAGGTCTGGCGTCAGACTCTCTGTTCCCTTTCCTCATACCAAACAATGAGCGGCCTTTAATCTCTTCTATATTGAATAGCATTCTGAAGAGCTTTGCTGTACCTTTCTCTTTTGAGGCATATGGCTTCAGTTCTGCCATCACTTGGTCCTAAATTATGATTAACAATATCAAATAAGTAAAGACAGAAAATGATTATCAATTTCTGATATGTAAAGACAGAAAATGAAACACTTTTATAAGACCTTGGTATATGTATACAACTCTAAAATTTTAAAATAAGAAAGAAATAAAGAAATACAACACATCAACACCAGTGCAGGTTGAGTAATTAATAATCTTCCAGTTTCAGTTCTTAACGAACCTTCATCAGGATAAATATTTGATAAAATTTTCAAGCTAAAATGTACAAAAACTCTAAAATTTGTAAAACAAAATGTAAATGCAAATTAAAGTGTCATAAAGAGTTTGAATTAAAGTAGGTTTGTAAATAGTGACTAATAGCTATATTTATCAAGAACTGAAAAGTGTCTTATTGGGTACTGTGACACTTCTTTCCTATTAATTCTAAAATAACTTTGAATTAACAAGATACCTTTGTAAAGCCACTGAAGATCAAAAGTGTTGCTCCAGACTGCTCCTCATTGCTTTGTGTCTGCAAAATAATAATTCTTATTTAATGCTGTTTCTGTTATGAACTGTCATTCTCCTAATAGCATGTTACTCTAGACTGTCTAGTTATGGTTATATAATCATCTACTGCACCATGAAAGCTGAATTACAACAATGAAGGAATGAAACTTACTAATAAATCAGTTACTGTTAATCTGCTTCACATGGGGCAACACAAGGAAAAATTGTTTATAGCATGAAAGTTGTAGTAATAGGTACCTCAGGTTATCTATAGTTTGATTGATGTAATATTGTACATAATGATATTGTACTTACTGATTAATTTCTATAATTTTTTTTCTCAAACTTAAAATTTCTAACATATTGTATTTAAGAAATGATGAAGATCTTCCTACATTCTTTATATTCCTACATTCTTTATATGTACATTGTACATGCAGCTTTCTTTTTAGTCAAGTTACAAACAAACAAATATAAAACACAATTTTATACAATACCACTTCATATTTTTACTGTCAAAAAACTAAACAGTTTTCTGCATAAATAACAATAATTATTGTATGTAAAAGTTGTTTACCTGAAACTTTGACTGGGAATGATTCTGCTGTTTATCTTCTTGTCTACAACATTAACCACTTAGTTTAAAAAAACTTCCTTCATTTATTTTACCAAACAATAAGACTTTAAAAATGTTTTTCTTTGAGAAATCAAAAAATAATGCAACTCTTACTTTTAAAAACGAAAATATCCTCCCAGAATTGCTAACAATATCAATTATTTTCCTTTGTTTTGCAGAAGCTTTTAACCTGACCTAATTTTTCCTTTGAATTCCCAAACTTTACAACGTGTAACCGCATGGACAGTCCATTATAATTTTAAAAATTGTGAGGGAGTTTTCCAAAAAAAACCATAGCACCCATCCTTTTATTTTTTAATTTCATTTGAAATGTATAAAATATATTCTGAATACATAGAATAGATTGAGGTAGAAATAACTTTTTTTGAAAAGAATAATTTTTAGGCAATGCTATTTATAAGGAAACAAATTCCTACAAAAAACATGTATAATGTTTGCCTCTCCCAAAATAATCAAATGGAACATTCTGGTCAGCATGAGTAAACTATTAACCCTCATTCAGAGATTACTAGATAAGAGGGCAGTAGTTTTATCAGATCTGAGATGTATGCTGTGTTGTTAAATCTTAGAGGATGCAGTATTTACTAGCTAGTATTTACTTATCCTGATTGTAAGAAAATTTATCAGACATTATGACTTATTTACTTTTCACACATTAATTTTTACAATAGATTTAAAGCCTCTGAAAGCATAGCACAAAAGATGTTAGAGACAATAATTTTAAACTCCACATATAACTAAACCTCATTTATGAGAAGTTACAATGCCAAGGAAACCATAACTTTTCTGTACGAAATCTGCTGTGGTCATAGTATTATTTTTACAAAGGTTTTTCTTTTTAGATTTGGTTTGCCTACATTGCTAAACATGGTCCCTGCAACTACATAGTTTAGGTGAAAAAAGCCCGGGGGCTTGTTTTTTGGGTTTAGTCCTTTTTATGTTTTTTTTTAGGGGGTTTAGGGTTTTCCCTACCCAAATTTACCCCAAATTTTTAAAGCATTTAATTTTTTTCCAATTTATTGTTATTATTTTTAAAAAGCCCCTTTTGTGATTGGGTTTTTTTTAAACCCAAAATTTTATTTTTAAAAAAGAAATTTTTATATTTTCTATTAACCCGGGAAAAATTTTTAAAGAACACCCAAATTAGTTCAACCCCCTACCCTGTGTATTTGGGAAAAGGGGGATGGTTTAAGCCCAATGAAAACCCCCATTCCCCCTATTATTACCAAAACAAACCCGAAAAAAAAAGTGTGAAAGAGTAAAAAACGATAAAACCCTTTTTGTAATAAACCCAAAATTTTTAATTGCCCAAATATTTTTTCATATCTTTTCGGCAGGATAAAACTGTCCGAGGAAAGGGCCAGGCAAAATGGCTGCCATTTACAGTATCAAGTGATTATCCCCAAGCACCAACCGCGACTTTGCGCGGGGAATTTTAATTATAGCTAAAACCTCGGCGCGTCGCATAGGATTAGAAATAACCTTTTTCATAATTTTATTGTAATAAATATTTACCAAACTGTGGTCCTTTCGGGTTTTTTATCAAAATATATAACCAATAATGATGTTTAATATGAATAAATAATCATATCTCCAAATCTGTGACTCAAATTTGTGATTATGCTTCAAAGCAGTCAATTGACCGTGAATTTTCTTTTTCATATTTTGATTTCCTTGAAAAATCATTTTCTCATCGGAAGGCAAATGCAACTTTAATATGATGATACATTAATTACATTCCATGAAAATGTTTAAAGATATAAAATATCTCATGACATGTTTTGTTCATTTTTACATTACACCTTTAATTTCAGCAAACATAAAGTCTTTACAAAAAAGTAGTATGCAATCGTACCTATATTACATACGAATGTTATGTAATATTTTTCTTGTTATTTGCATGATTTGGGGTTTATTGCCATTTTTTACTTCTCTATGCTTAATTTTTTTCTTGATCATAAGCTTAAAAAAGTACTGGGAGATAATTAATTTGAAACTTCACAGATATAGATCTTTTTTTTGAGTAATGTGCTTTTGTTTTAAGAACCCATAACAGTCTTTGCATACTTTTTGGAGTTATTGCCCTTTTGCATTTTTCACTTTAATTATTGGTAAGCATTACAATGAAAAGTTGTTAGTACCTTTAACCCGTATCAAATTTAAAAAATAAAAATTGAAAAAGACCCAAATTTTTTTAAAGTCCCAATTTGGGAAAAAAGACAAAAGGGCAAACTTTATTCCCCAAAATTGACATTAAATATCCCCTTTGAAGAACAACAAAAATTTTTGGGAAAGGATAATGCCCTTTTCTGGGCATAAAAGAACATTTTTAAAAATATTTAATTTAAAAGTACAGATTTTAAATAAAGAACAAAGTTACACTTTAAAAAAGCTGTAATTTTTTCTACAACAAAATGGAAACATTAAAAATTTTGGGCTTGGGAAAGGTTTAAATTTTAACCCTTTCCCCTTTAAAAAAGTAAAACCCCCAAAAAAAGGGGAAATTAAGTAACCCCTAACCTTTTCCCCAATTTTTCCTGATCATAATAATTGTTTTAAAGCCTGGGAAAAGGGGGATTTTTAAACCGGCCCCCTTTCCCCAAATTTCCCGGGGTTTTTTTCCTTTTACTTTACAGCTGGAATTATCATACCGTTACAGTACTGTGAGGCAGTGACTTTGTATCAGAATTGTGTTCATGGCATTCTAGTATGTTTAAGAAATATGAGTTTCTGATAAAATTTTTCTAACTGTTCAACTTCAATAAATTATATTTTTGATAAAAAGTTCACTTGATGCTTTGGTAGAGTACAAATTATAAACAGATTTATTTCAGTTTGGAGCTTTGACTTAAATAAATCTTAAACCCTGCAATGCACAATTATTAGATTTCTCAGTTTTTTCCACCAATTTTTATACAACCCAGAAAATAGTTAAGAGTTTCCCTTTTCGACTAAAAGTTATTCACAAAATTTTCTAAGTTTTTTTTCCACTATTTTTGCCACCCAGAAAATAGTTAGAGTTTCACTTTTCCCACTAAAAAGGTCCACTTTATTTTCCCCCCTTTTAAAATAAAAAATAAAAAAAATTCCCCTTTTTCCCCCCCCAATTTCCCCCCCTTTTTCCCTCATAAAAAAAAATCTATGTTCAAAATTTCCACCAAAAGCCCCCCCTAAATGCCACCAAAGGATGGTAGTGGAATTTGGTTTGGGAATTTTTCCCCCTACAAAGGGAAAAAGGGTGGAATTTTTTCAAATTTCCCCGGTTTTTAAAAAAACCCCCCCCCCTTTTTTTCAAATTAATGGCCCCCCTTTTCAAATGGAAAAAAGCTGGGCAAGTTAGTGGCAAAACTTAAGGGGCGGGGGTCAGAAGCTTGTCTAAAATAATTGTTCGGATGAGTTTATGGGTTTAGGGAGGCCCATCCTAGGGCCCCCCCTTGGGCCTCCTTTTTTAAAAAAAATTTTTTGGCTCCCAAAATTTTCAAAATTCCCCGGGAAAAACCCCCCAGGAAATTTTAACTATCATATAATAAAAGAAACAAGAGGTACAGTATGGAGCTTTACAATTTGAAAATAAACTGTTTTGTTACAATTTCTTGTTATAGTGAGGACATTTAATATAGAACATGTTTTGAAAAAATTCATGAATGCAAAGTCTGTTTCCTTCTTTAAAGATTTTTTGATCATTGTTACTTACAAGGTTGCATTCTTGTGTGTATTGCCCTGGCTTAATTTGCTGTGCTCTTGTTTTGAATGTCAGGTTTAATGTGATGTTATGTATTTCTTATATATTGCTTGTTATTCTAAAAAAAAACATATTTACCTTTACTGAATTCTCGAAATGGACTTGGCCGCCTTCAAATTTTGGAACTGTCTAGATGAAAAATTTAAGAGTTAAGTGCCTCAATTTTGAATTCGTGTCTGAAAGAAGAGTTTGGATAGCAGGGATCAAACTTGCAACCCCTGGATGTTTAGTTATACAGTGCTACCACTGAACTAAACTGCATCCATTTAAGCATAGATTTATTTCACCTTCAGCTGCTGAATTTCTTAAATTGTCTATTCCTGATTTCTTTTCATCAATATGTCACAGGGTGAGAAAAATGTGCAGCCTGACAGGTACTCGAACCCTGGACCCTGGGAATACCGTTCTGCAATTTACCGACTGAGCTATCTCCCTAAAATTGTGGACAGTTTTTGAACCATGACATACTCAATCCCCTCTATATTGAAATTTGTCTTTGAATTTTACAAACATACATAGCAATGTAAATTAAACTCTTGAGCTTAAATTATGTAGTCACAGACCCCTGTTAGGGGCCAAATGTCACAGAGTGAGGAAAATGTGCAGCATGGGACTCTCGGAATACCTTTTTGCGGCTCAACCCCGCTGCTTACACATTATCTCCCCTAATTTGTGAACAGTCCTGAACCGTGACAAATATTTGGGGATATCAAGATAAATATTAAAATTTAATCAAACAAAAATATAGAGCCAGGCCAGTCTGCACAAATGTTTGAGACTGGCCTAGCTCTATACTGATGGCAATGCCTTATGAGTTTTTTTTGTTTTTTTTCCCAGCAAGTTAAAGGTTTAAGCCCTCGATAATAGTGTATTTGCAACAGCCATATTAATCTCTTAATCCAATTGTACTTGTCTATTGGTGACTGGTAAAGGTGGTCAGTTTTAATTGATTGATAATTGAGGGTAAGGATCACAGCACAAAGTAAAGTCCCTAACATTACTGTACAATAATTTATCCAACTGTAACAATGTGACAAAAACAGGGTCACATGATATTTTTTTTCACACACTCACAAGATAACAGTTAATGCCAGTTGTTTTCATGTCCATTTTATAGTAAATAGAATTGACCAACAACATTTTGAATTTAGTTCTTAGCAAATGCATTTATATGTAAGTAGCCTATTTATTCATAGGGAAACATAATAATGTTAATTTAAACTGTTTAATTTACTTTTCTTGCATGTTTAATTTAACAACTGTATTGTCAATTTTAGGTATTCCTGTAATGATGAATTTCAAAGTTGTCAACTTGCAATTAAATTTGTAAACACATTCACATTATACATGTACTGTAAACATAAATAGCAAATTTGTTTTTTTAATTTTTAGGTGGGTTACAAAGTGGCTACAGTAGACAATTATTTGAGAGAGCCAATGGTATAATAACCAAGAATATCTTGCAAGTTGGACATGAGGCAAAACAGACATACTTGATGTTTAATTCAGAGACTTTATCCAGTTGATGAACTGGTAAGTGAGTTTAAGAGTTTACTGCTTGTGATTCTCTTTTAAAATTTTACGAACTTTTTTTTGCGCCCATTTTAGGGGGAGGGGAGCATTTAGATTTACCCCTGTCCGTCCATTCGTCCATCCACCTTCTTCATCCGTTCTAATTTTGTGTCGCACATAGCTCAAAAAGTATTTGACATAGAGTCTTGAAACCTTACAGGGATATTGCTCAGCATGTGAAGTTGTCCACGCAAAGTTGTGCACCTGAAATTTGCTTATGGATTTATTCTGTTTTGTTAGAGTAATTGCCCTTGACTTAGTAAAAAATTTGCAATTTTCAACTTGTGTCACACATACCTCAAAAAGAACTTGAACTTGAGTCATGAAACCTTACAGGAATATTGCTCAGCATGTGAAGTTGTGCACCTGGGTATTTACGAGAGGATATATTTAGCATTTTTTAAAGTTATTGCCCTTGACTTAGTAAAAATTACAATTTTCAGCTTGTCCATGCATAGCTGAAAAAGTATTTGACCTGCAGGCCTGAAAGTTTACAAGAATGTAGGTCAGCATATGTACTTATGCACCTTGGGGTTCGCTTGTGGATTTATCCAGTATTTGTAGAGTTATTGCCCTTTACTTAGTAAAAACTATTTCATTATGTTGTGTTATTTGTTCCTCCAGTGCTTGAGTTAGAATCAACCAACTTTAAAGGAATAATGATCAACATCACTGTGAAGCTATGCACCTGGGATTTGCATGTTGATTTTTTCAGTTTTGTTAGAGTTACTGCCCTTGACTTATTATAAATTTGCAATTTTCAACTTGTTCATGCATAGCTCAAAAAGTGTTTGACTTGTAGGCCTGAAAGTTTACAAAAATGTTGGTCAGCATGTGTACTTATGCACCTTGGGATTCACTTGTGAATTTATTCAGTATTTGTAAAGTTGTTGCCCTTCACTGAGTAAAAGATTATTAGTTTTTAACTTGCGGCACATGTAGCCTGAAAAATATTTGACCTAAAGTCATAAGATTGACAAATCAGTGGAGTGTGGGGGCACCTGTGTCCTATGGACACATTTTTAGTTTACGTTTGAATTTGAAATTTTAACATGTTAAGAAGCTAAAAACTTCAAATGTAACCTGCCTTTGCAGATAGTGGCGGCATGGCTGTGTGGTTAACGGGTCAGACTAGTAATCTAATGATCACTAGCTGCATGGGTTCAACCCCCTTCAGGGGCAAGTCGTTTCCTTGAACAAAAAATTTTACACTCATTGCTCAGTACTGGTTGATTCTAGGAATGGATTCGAAAGTTTGTCTATAAGCTTATAGCTTCCTACACAATCAAACTAAAATAAATTCTGTATATAAAATAAACCAGAATTAAGATTTAGTTGTTACAATAATTTTGCAAACCCTGTAATTGTACATGTGTAAATTTTTCTACATAATTTGATGCATTGGGTGACTCGGTTGTTAAAGTTTCTGCAAAATATCTCTTGCTGTTGAATGCTTCTAGGGACTTTGAATTAATTTGTGTGTTTCTTAAAACTTGTGTTTCTTCAAAAATGTAGGTACAGTCAGGAGTATAGGTAAGGTACAGTTTGGTGAAAATAGTGCAAAGCTTGATAAAAATGTTCCATATACAACAAGTTAAAATGGTTTCCTGCGGAGAAAAGTTTTAATGATTTAAAGATATTTAACTATTTTCAAAATTGTTTAAAAAAACGTTTGTATCGAGAATTATATTGACAATAAATGTAACAGATCAATAGTAGAAGGTCTTTGTAAAATGGAGAGGGTGGAACCCTGGCGTTGGGTCTGGATTACACATTTTGTACCACCTCACTTATTTGCTATATCCTTTGAGGTATTTTACTTTGAGACTTTGAATACTTGTTAGTGACCAACATGCCCATTTTGCTTTGATAGTTTAGCACGGAGGTAGGTAGTCTAGTACTGGTGTAACTCTCCAGGAACGATGGTTAGGAAACTACCCGCCTATATGACTGAAATACTGTTTGGGAAAAGGTGTAAAATGAAACAAACAAACATGCCCATTTTGGCAAGATAACATAAATCTGTCATAGATATTGGCCAAGTTATGCCCGGCTTATTCAACGTTCTGGACCCCTTGACTTTTAGTTAGACAGTGTTTTCACTGAACTACTGCATAGCAATTCTATCAAACGTCTATTTCACCCTTTATCTGCTGAATTTCTTAAATTATCTATTAAGAACTATCCATTATCAATATGTCACAGGGTGAGAAAGAGGACCCTTGGAAAAACGTACCTCGGCTCTACTGACTGAGCAGTTTGGCTGCTTACACACTATCTCCCCTAATAAGTGAACAGTTCTGATCCATGACAAATATTTAGGGATATCAAGATGAAAATTAAGATCTAATCAACCAAAACTTTAGAGCCAGGCCAGTCTGCAAAGTTAATGCCCAGTTATTTTCATGTATATGTTGTATTAAGTACAATTGACCAACAACATTTTGAATTTAGTTCTTAGCAAAATTAATGCTTTACATGTAAGTAGCCTATTTATTCATAGGGAAACAGGAATGTTAATTTAAACTGTTAATTTACTTTCTTGTGTGTTCATTTTAACAACTTTATTGTCAAATTTAGGTATACCTGTAATGATGAATTTCAAAATTGTCAAACACATTCAGATTATACCTGTACAACATTAATAGCAAAATGTTTGTACAGTCGACTCTCGTTATCTCGAAGTCATCGGGACCGTCCAAAAAATATCGAGATAACGAATTGTCGAGATAAACATATTAGGGTTTGAACAAGGCAGAAACTTATTTTTACAAAAGACATGTGCATACCTTATGTAAAATAAACTATGATATCTCCATGTTTTTGTGTCGCCTTGAAAAGGTGACATATAGGGGTTACTTTTGTCGGCGGTGTCGGCGGCGGCGTCTGTGTCGTTGTCGGCGTCCCCTAAAGCTTGTCCGGAGCATAACTCAGTCACTATAAGTCTGATTGACTTCAAACTTGGTATGCATGCTTCTTTCAATAACCCGAAGTGCAGTGCACAAGAACCGGTACTCTGCAGTTCTTATTTTTTGAGTTATTGCCCTTTGTTAATTTTCATACTTTAATTTTGTCCGAGCCATTTCTCGTCAACTAAAAAAGCTATGGACTTGAAACTTCATAGGATGATAGATCTCATTATTAAGAAGTGCAGTGCACAAGAACCGGTACTCTGCACTTCCTAATTTTTGAGTTATTGCCCTTTGTTAATTTTCATACTTTATTTTTGTCCGGGCCATTTCTCCTAATGTATAAAAGCCATGGACTTGAAACTTCATAGGATGATAGGTCTCATTAAGAAGAAGTGCAGTGCACAAGAACTGGTACTCTGCATTTCTTATTTTTTGAGTTATTGCCCTTTGTTTATTTTCATACTTTAATTTTGTCCAGGCCATTTCTCCTTAAGTATAAAAGCTATGGACTTGAAACTTCATAGGATGATAGATCTCATTATTAAGAAGTGCAGTGCACAAGAATCGGTACTCTGCATTTCTTAATTTTTGAGTTATGGCCCTTTGTTAATTTTCATACTTAATTTTTGTCCAGGCCATTTCTCCGAAAGTATAAAAGTTATGGACTTAAAACTTCATAGGATGATAGATCTCATTAAAAAGAAGTGCAGTGCATAAGAACTGATACTCTGCATTTCTTATTTTTGAGTTATTGCCCTTTGTTGATTTTCTTACTTTATTTTTGTCCTGGTCATTTCTCCTCAAGTATGAAAGCTATGGACTTGAAACATCATAGAATGATAGATCTTATTGATAAGAAGTGCAGTGTACAGAAACTGCTGCTCTGCACTTATTATTTTTTGAGTTATTGCCCTTTGTTATTTTTCATATTTCATTTTTGTCCTGGCCATTTCCCCTAAACTACATTGTTCACAAGGCGACACATCCGACTCGCGGAGTTCTAGTTCTTTTTATAAGCATAGTATCGCAAAGTCAATATTTAACAAAGTAACATTAACGGATGTTTACCAGCGGAAATACGGGTGTTTGTGATAAAACATATAGTGAGGTTTACTCAGTAATGAAATACACCAAAATAGTGAAAACATTGTTTTAGAGTGGTTGATCGTATTCTCCCGGGTTAGTTATCGGGATTGTTCGACCGCTGTTTGATTTTTTGATGTTGTGAAACAATATTGTAACGATAACGTTTCTATACTTTCACTATTTCATTTACAGATAAAAGTCATTATGAATTGTGTGTTCTAATATTTATAAAGAACGTAAAATTCGGTCATTTTGGACATAAGTCAATCATTACGCTAATTAGATTAACTTTTATAATAACAGCTCAACGTGTTACAAACAGAATCATCATAATGACAAGCGCTATTGAGCAATTATCGCCTAGTTTGTGTTTTCTACAAGACGAAAACTATTTGTCGAGATAAACAAAGGATAATAGTGTGAAAATAACTGTAGGGGCTGAAATTTTACATCGAGATAGTGAAAATATCGAAATAAAAATATCGAGATGAACAAATATATCCAATATAGATGAAGAAGGAAGAAAATCGGGACTTTCAAAATTTCATCGAGATAACGAAATATCGAGAAAAGTGATGTCGAGATAACGATAGTTGACTGTATTTTTATTTTCAGGTGGGTTACAAAGTGGCTACGGAAGACAATTATTAGAGAGAGCCAAGAATATGTTGAAAGTTGCACATGAAGCAAAACAGAAATTCAGAGACTTTATCCAGTTGATAAACTAGTAAGTGAAGATTTAGAGTTTACTGATTGTTATTCTCTCCACTGAGGTTTTTTGACATGATGGGACTGAAAAGATTTTTTCCAGACAAATATACCATTTGATGTAAGTTTAGACCACTAATCTTTGTGCAAAATTTCAGATTGTTCACTCTCTTCGTTTTTCCAGAATAATTATTCAAATTGTAAAAAAATGACCCAAAATGAAAAACGTTTAAATGCTTTTCACTCAAATCGGGCTAAGAAAAACATAAAAATACGATTTTCAATTTATTTCTAAGTACATTTCTTAACTATCTTTGCATATATTTCTGTTTAAATTGCCCCAGCTCATTTATGTAAGAAATTCAAATTTTATGTTTTTAGGCTTTTAAACCTCAGTGGAGTCCCTTTAATAAAATTTACATTTGAATTTGAAATTTTAATGTGTCAAGAAGTTAATAGTGTGATTTTGTGTGACTTCAAATGTAACCTGCCTTTGCAGACAGTGGCAGCAAGGCCAAGTGGTTAACATGTCGGACTAGTAAGCTAGCCGCATGGGTTCAAACCCCTTCAGGGGTATTAGTTGTTGTTTCCTTGAACAAGAAACTTTACACTCATTGCTCAGTACTAGTTGATTTCTGGAATGGATTTGAAAGTGTGTCTGTAACCTTTAAATTAAGCTTCGTACTCAATCAAACTAAAATAAATTCTGTATATAAAATAAACCAGAATTATTATTTTGTAACAATAATTTTGCAAACCCTGTAAATTATTATGTGTAATATTTCTACATAATTTGATGCATTCTGGTGACTTGGTTGTTAAAAGTTCTGCAAGATATCTCTTGCTTCTGTGGACTTTGAATTATTCTGTGTGATTCATAAAGGGTATTATAATCTTATGAAATTTTCTTATAAATTTAACAAAAGTCAAACTATTTTGGTGCCTCCGTGGACGAGGGGTTAGAGTCGATGACTTCTAATCCAGATACCTCTCTGGCATGGGTTCTATCCCCTAGAGATGCTTTGGTAGTTTAGCGCGGAGGAAGGTAGTCTAGTACTGGTGTCACTCTCCAGGAACGGTGGTTAGGGACACTATCCGCCTATATGACTGAAATACTGTTTGGGGAAAAGCGTAAAATGAAACAAACAACAAAACTAAATCCATTATTGTATGGTTGATTCCTGAAAAAAGTGTAACATAGAATGTCTCAGTTATTTAATACACATGAATAATGAACATAAACAGAATAATGGCGGCATGCGGAGTGGTTAATGCGTCGAACTACGTAATCTTATGATTGCTTAGTCGCATGAGTTCAAACTCTGTCAGGGGCAAGTCATTGTTTCCTTGAGCAAGAAACTTGCACACATACATTGCTCATTACTGGTTTGTTCCAGGAATGAATTCGAATATGTGTCTATGACTATAAGCTTATAGCTTCCTACTCAATCAAACTAAAATAAATTTATACCAAAAAGAAAAAATGTTAAAAAAAAAAAAAGGTACAAATTGAAAATTATTTTTGCCATTTTTAAAAAGGGCTTTATCCGTTTTGCAATGATTTCTGCAGCATTTTCTTTTAAAAGGGAATAAAAATTAAAACCCTATTTTTTTTATTAAAAAGCATTTTTGGGAAATCTTTTTTTTAAAATTTTAAACCCAAAATTTTTTTCTGTTATATAAAAATGTGCTTTAAACTTTAAAAATTGTCCCGCAAAAATGTTAACTTGTGTGCCGGCAAAAAATGTACGTACAGTCAGGAGTAAAGATAAGGTACAGTTTGATGAACTTTAAAAAGATGTTTCATATACAGTGTAAATGGCACTTTGTACTTTGTAATGGAATAAGATGTTTAAAGACCTTTTTGGAAGTTTTCATATAGACGTATCGGCAAAATAAAAACTGTTCAATAGACTTTGAGTATTAAAATTTGGCATGTTGTCAAAATATGATAATGGTAACATTTTAAGCAAAAAAAAAGGGGGGGGGGTCACCGTTCTCTTTGTTGAATGATTAAATCAGAGGCAGATAATTCACAATAAAAGTAAACAAAACCTATTTTCTTGCCTATTTTATATAGTTTACTTCCATTTGAGTCAATGTGCATAATTTTAATAAAGGATAAAGAGTAAATAGATTGGCTTTTTTCCCCTTCTTGTCCACAGGTGCTATAAAGTGGCATTGATTTGACCTAAAATGTGTTTGACCTTGTTATTTATACAATGAAATATCAATATATTAAAAAAAAAAATTCAAAAAAAAACCATTTTTTTTTTACTGTTATATTTATATTATAATAATATAAAAGTAAAAACAAATTTTTTTTTTAATTATTTTTTTAACTTTAACTTCATGCCATTTCCTGCACTGTAAGATTTTTAACACATTACCTACACATTTTCATATCTCAAACATTAAGGTTGACTTGATGCCATTTTTGCAATTTTTAGCATAATTTTACGACACTTGGCATTATTTTATAAGCAAGTTTAAAAAGCTTGTACCCGGAATTGCTCTTATCATATTTGACAGTAATTACATGCAACTTTACACAAACAGTGTAGGGCATCTGTGGCTGAGTGGTTAAGGTTGTTGACTTCAAATCACTTGCCCCTCACCGCTGTGGGTTCGAATCCCGACAGGGACTTTGGATTCTTTAATGTGAGGAAGCTATTCCAGCTAGCATATGGAACGTCTGTGGTTCTACTCAGGTCCCTGAAATAATGCACGGAAGGGCACCTAAGGTCTTCCATCACCAGTAAAGCTGGAACGTCGCAATATGACTATATACTGTGTCGATGTGAGGTAAAACCCAAAACAAACAAACAGTGTAAATTTACTTGCATCTAAATTAAGACACCCAGGAGCACATGTATGTAAATGGCTCGATACCTGTTTGATAGTGAAAACAAAATTTGTTAACTCATTATGTTATACACACGCCTTTTAACGCCCTTTTGTTGTCTCAAATGATGAAAAAATGCCTTATTTAGGCTCCAATACTTGTTTTTGTTTGAGAAATGTTGTTTAAAAAAGTGACCTCTTTTTCGGCGCGGCCCCCCAACCAAAAGATACATCAGGGGGTTTTCCCGAAGGGGGTGTGTTCCCCCTTTTGTTTTTAGGGGTTTTAAGGGGGGCGGAAAATTCCCCCCCATCGCCCAAAAAAATTTTTTACTTTCGTGGGGCTATAAATACCCCGATTGGGTCATTAGGGAAGGGTTTAACCCAAAAGGGGAATAGCAAATTTTACTCTATCTTTAATCCATTTTTTTGAAGTTGAGCACTTTGAAAACAAATTTTTAATTTTAAAAAAAACAGTGGGAAAAAGTGGGTTTTTGGCCCAATTTTTAGATGTCCTCTAGTTGCTTATTTGGGAAAAGAAAAATTTTTAAAAGT